>NC_041396.2:213703725-214003725 GCF_900747795.2 Erpetoichthys calabaricus | reverse complement strand
ATTTATTGAGATATAAACGAGGGAAATCAAAAAGTAATGGCAATTTGAAAAGTATGTGTAACCACAATAGAACTGCAAAAGCTCATACAATAAAGCACCTTCACAATGGTTTATGGGCAGTTTGAAGATGCACAGCACAGCACTAGTCTAGTTGAAGCCAAAGACAAATGAACATGGACACTCAACTGTGGGATTGCATCATTGTTAAAAAAACACACCGTAGTGAGATTCCTTTAGGCAGTGGGAGTGAAAGCTGCTGAAATTTACAGCATGAATTTTATGAATCGGTAGAAAGGTTTAAAGAGGGAAGAAAAAGTGCAAATGACAAAGTTTGATCTGGTCGACCTTCAACATCATGCACACAAGCCCACATCGACATGGCAAATGCCTTCATCAAAGACGTCTGATAGATTACATTGTCCACTGTTCTCTCACATTTGGATGTCAGCTGGGTGATCTATACAAGTTAACATCTTTCTGTGAATTATCCTCTTTAATAAAACCCCTGTGTGTGTCCAGTGTCCGTGTGTGTGTGTCTTCAGGTGAAGTGCACATGCGCGGGGCACAGTGCAATGCTTCAAAGCAGATGCTTCAAAGGCCGCCTGACACGTCACACAAGACAGAGAGGGCGGGACCTATAAAATATCGCGCAGCAGATCCAATTGGATTTCGGTAAATGAGGTAAGACCTAAAACATAAAACACGAAAAATCCAATCGGTAACTGAGACACGGAGACCAGCTTCCCCATTTTTGTGCAAGTGTTCACTCTGAGGATGTCAGATTTGTGATTAAGAAGCTTGGCTCAGTAAAGTGTGAAGTGTCGGTCGTTGAAGGGGTTTTCCTAAATATACGAATTTTCATGATATTACAATACGATGATTTTTAAAAGTAGATTTATTTTCACGCACATTACATCAGTTGCTGGGGAGAATCTGCTGATTGCCCACTGTTGTGACAGAAAATTAAACACATATTACGGACAGCAAAGCCAGTATTACTGTCAGAGAAAATTACAGGCATTTTAAGGGAAAAATTTAATGAGGTAAAAGTTCCCTTGCCATTTAATATAGACTGTTCCTACTAATGTTTATGGACTACTGTTCTAGCGCCCGTTATTGTAACTGGCTTAATGTCTAGTAAGTTTATAATTAAATAAATAAGTTTATGGTCAAAAGGACAAGCTGGTCTTGTTTGCAGATGAGTAAACTAAACTAGTAGGAAGGTTGATAATGTTGAGATCAGCCGAATCATTGAAGAGGGACCAGGACAGCATACAGGCATGGGCAGATTGAATGTAAGCAAAACTAAAGTATTATAAGTAGGAAATAAAAATGTTATGCACACAATGAGGGGTGTGAAACATGAATGTACATATTTTGAGAAGAGCAGACCATTCTGCACAGGCTATACAGTCAAACTCTATTAACCTAACTTTTAAAATTATCATGAAGTCAAGTTATGGGCCCCAAAGTACTGCTGTCTGCTATTTGGTGGGTTTACTGTTAATCGGACTACCAACTGTGCCATACTCCATTTGAAAATCTCAGTTTAAAGATGTTAAAGATCCTGAAGTTTAAAAAGTTTGTGCAGTTCATTTTCAATGTATGGCAGATCAGATATATGGTTGGTTATCTACCACTTTAAATGTGAGTGTAGAGATGGCTGATTCCACCTTGGTGCATTAGGGTCTTTAATAAAGCCTATATGTGGGCTTGCTTTAGGCCTGTAGACAACTGAAAGGATTTTGAGTAACTTGGCTCTGCTCTGCTTTCATGTGTTCATTTACATGTGAGATGCTTCCTAACTAACAGACCTCTGGGACAGTTTCTGTCCACAGGTTTAAACAAATAATTATAATAATAATACTATATAATAAAATATAACATCCAGTGTGTATGTATCTATACCACTATGGGGCAAAACTTTAGTTTTTCTTCAAATTTAATCAGTTGAAATGCAATGAATGACCTAAAATGGTGAAAAAGTAAACAGTAAACTGCCAGAGGTTAAAATTTAAAGTTTAGGTTAGCAAAAACTGAAATAAAAAGGAAATTTCAGAATATTACAAATGGGCCTTCTTCAGGGAACAACTAATAGGTTACAACCTATAGAAGTTCTGTAGCAATTAATGTAAATTAAACCTTGCAAGTTGAAGCAAAAAATTTGCACAGGTATCCCAACTTCTATTGATTACTTAAAAATCCTCTGTCTGCCTTAAAACAGTAACTGTGTTACTACAATATTACACTGGCATAGAACAAATAAACAATGATAAATTAAAACATAAATAAGTCAAAGTAATCATTAAGTGTACAAAATGTTATTCCGCTTTTTGATTAATCAAATTAGACACGTTATGATTCCAAATGCCAGTCACTCTGCAAGTCACCAACTCTGCCTCCAACAAAAGAACCCCAGACCATCACACTTCCTACTCTTTGACAGATGGTGTCACACACTGAGGAATCATCCTCTCATCAACTCAATGGCATACAAACACCCTGCGTGAAAAACCGAAGATTTCAAATTTTGATTTATCAGTCCATAAGACTTTCTTCCAGTCTGTGGTAGTCAGCGTTTCAAGAGCCCTGTTTTGTCCTTTACGGAATGACTTTCTTACTGCCACTTACCCTGTCAAACCTGCAGCACAAAGTCTCCTCTTCACTGAAGAAGCTGAGATTTGCTTTTTTCAACCACTATTAAGCTGTCCTTGAAGCTGTTGTGTTGTGAGGCACCTATCATGCAAGCTGGTGACATTCACAAACGTGTCCTGTGATTGGGTGGTGCCTTTGGATCTGCCAGATCTTTTCCTATCAGAGTTTCTTCCAGTTTCCAATTGCCTTTGGATTGTGTAGGACATCATACTCTATGACACTTTGATTTATTTTGTAATTTCTCTAAATGAAGGGCCTACACTTCTAAGGGTAACAATGGTCTGTCTCATTTCATTTGTTAATTGCCATTTTCTTGCCATTATCACTAGATTTTTGTCCAAGTAGTACTTTAGAGGGTGTAGTAACACAGTCTGTTCCAACTCTGCTTTAAAACAGGCAGTGGGCTTTTAAGTAATCAACATACCTGTGCAAATTGTTTGCTTCAACTTGCAAATCTTTAATTTACTTTAATTGCTGCAGAACATCTGTAGGTTGTAACCTATAAGTTGTTTCCTGAAGTAGGCCCATTTGTAATATTCTCAAATTTCCTGTTTTTTTCAGTTTTTGCCAACCTAAACTTTAAATTTAAACCTCTGGCAGTTTACCGTTTACCTTTTCACTATTTTAGGTCATTCATTGCATTTCAACTGATTAAATTTGAAGAAAAACTTGAAAAACTGAGATGTTTTAAAACTTTGGAATGGTAGTATACTGTATGTACAAGTGTAAATCAAAAAATAAAGGTAATTTGAATATTATGCAGTAACTGTCACAGATAAAAGCTGCAGCATGTTTGTGATGGCTTATGGGTGGTTCAAACAAGCACAGAGCAGCACTCTGCCCTTAGTCTAGAAAAAGATAAGGTCAAATGAACAGGAGGCTCCGCTGTGGGATTGCACCAGTTTTAAGATTTCTTTGGGCATAGGGAATGAAAGCTATTGACGTACTTAGATAGAACTGGTGGTGGGGGTCTCATTTCCAGCTTTGGTTTTGGTTTTCTCCTTAAATAAAGCTAAAAAGTTTATTGCATATTCATTTGACACAGTGGGCATAGGTTACGATTTCATCAGGTTAAGAAATTGATTGTGATTGATTGGCAAATGTAACAATCACTTATCTTCCAAATGAATAGGCTGCAGAATTCAAACATTCTTGTTAGGCTCCCATGGGCATTTCTACTCATATGCTGCTTTGCAGCCTGATGGATCAGCAATATGGCACTGTAAATGATTCAATATAATTAACTCAGCTTTGTACTCCATTGGCTCCTTAAACTTTGAAATCCAGCAGAAAAACATCACAAAACTTGGCTTGGGACTTCAAACCCTGAGGTTGTGGGTTCAAATCCCGCTACTGACACTGTGTGACCATAAGCAAGTCATTTGACCTGCCTGTGCTCCAACTGGAAAACCAAAAGAAATCTAAACAATTGTAGCATAATTGTTGTAAGTCACCTTGGATAAAGGTGTCAGCTAAATAAGTAAATGTCAAATGTCAAAACATCAGTTTCAAGTTTAACTATCAAATTAAGCTATAAATGGAAAAGGGGGGCTGCTCATGCTGTTTTTATTAGCAGCATGTTTTGTTTTCTGCACTGCTAAAGCCTACTATGTCCATTGTGTGTTTTATATTACTGTATGCATTGCACACATACATACATGCGTACGATCTTCAAGCTGCTTGACCCAATTAAGGTATCAGGGTATCTGGCAATTGGCACAAGGCAGAAACCACCCCTGGATGGGGCATAAGTCCATATCTGCACACACCCCTCCTGAATCATGCCAGTGTAGTCGAGCCAGCATGTCTTTAAGGATGTGGGCAGAAAACTGTAATGCCACTAAAAACTCCATGCAGACACCAGCAGAACAAACAAACTCCACATGGGTTTGAACCTGGCAGCTGCGCTAAATGCTGTGCAAATGTCCCACCATGCATGCAAGCATTGAAGTAAGTAACAGGAAGGATTATTAGAGTTTTATTGCCTTCTTTCCAGCTTTTAATTTTGTCAGTGGATCAAGCAGTACTTATGCACATAGAAGATACTTCCCAAAACATAAGGCGATTACGAGGTACTTTCAAAATCAGTCCATCCATTCATTCTCACATCCATTTAATTAAGTTCAATGTCATGAAAACACTTTCAGAACATAAATATAAACTAAATTTACAAATATATATACAACACAACCTGGGTGGAATAGTGGCTACTGCTGCTATGTCACTGTTCCAGTAAGCTATATTTGATCCATGACTTGGACAATGTGTGTTAAGTTTGTACCTTCTCTTCATCTTCGCGTGACTTTATGATGGATACATCTCACGCCCTAAAGAAGTGTAGTTTCTGTAGAAGTTCCCTTTTCTGTTATAACGGAAGAGAAGTGAATGTATTCTTTGTAGCAATCTGTGAATTAACCTGTTTGTTTAAATCATTTCTCACCTGCACCATCTGAATAGAAGCGAGTGTCTGGGCTTACGGAAGTTTCACAATTACAGAAATTATTTTTTGATTAAACTTGCTGAAATACTTTTAACAATGAAATCTGATTATTTCTTATCTTTAAACAAATAAAACAACATTGTATATTTAGAATGCAATTAAACAAAACAATAAATAGAATAATGAATTGAAAAGAATCAGTGAGAAGTATGTAGTTCCCACTCTGAACCTTCCTCACAGTTTTTACATTGTTAACATGTCCTTCATTTCAGAGATGTCAAGTCCTCCTTGCCTGCAGTATCACAGAATCCATGGTATAGCTCAGGCATTAGTAAAAGGAAAAAAAGTGTGTTGCATATTCTTTAAAACCCATTGGTTATCACTACTGCTTAAGTACACAAACTCCTCTGAATCCATTCTCACCGAATGTGGGCTACAGGGAGCCACATCATTGGACAAAAGCCTGCAGTGGTTCAAGGCACATTCGTACTCACTCCTAACTGACCAATTAAGGCTTATTATTTAACCCAAAATGCATAGAGTGTCCAAAGAAAAATGTTTGTAGGCACATAGAGAACATGCAAATTGCACACAGACAAGTGCCAGGATGGGAATCAAATGCAGAAGTGTGAAGCAACCCCAGTAACCGCTGTGTCCGCAGCTGGTGCCACCATTAAGGTGAATTAAGCATTCATCTAGGGTGCAGATCATGATGGTGGGAACCCAGCCGCACAGGTTATCTACCAAACAGTTGATTGGTGCACTAATAAGCTTGGCCTAGGGCGCAAAATAACCCAGCACTGGCACTGACTGTGCCACCCTACATTGACTCAATGATGCCTGAGCATATTGACTCCCTGGAAGAATAGCTTCTTCTGCCACTCAGTCCTTCTATTGTGACCCATGATGGTTTTAAAAATACAGTTGATGGCCTCAACTTATGGGAATTGAATAAATGTGAAAGATAACATAAAACCTAAAATATTTTTGTTTTGAACTGAATTTCAATTCATTTACAGCTTTCATTTTTTATTTACAGATTAAGCAAACTAGTTTTTACACAAAATATGATTAAGTTAAGAATAAGATAGGGTTAGTCAATAAAGTTATTGTTTATTAAACTGAACCTGTGTTTTATAAAGGGTTATATCCTTGAAATTTAGAAGAATTAAATAAAATGTTGTGATAAAAATAGGGCCGTCAGTGAGCATTACCTCCAGTTTATGTACTTATTGGTCTGTCCAGCAGTAAGCATTCTTAATCCATGGTGTTTTGCATCATGGCTAATAATGTCCAGAGAAGAGTGACTAGGCTGATTCCAGGGCTACAGGGGTTGAATTATGAGGAAAGATTTAAAGAGCTGAGCCTATACAGTTTAAGAAAAAGAAGATTAAGAGGAGACATGACTGAAGTGTTTAAAATTATGAAGGGAATTAGTACAGTGGATCGAGACTGTTATTTTAAAATGAGTTCATCAAGAACGCGGGGATGCAGTTAGAAACTTGTTAAGGGTAAATTTCACACAAACATTAGGAAGTTTTTCTTTACACAAAGAATGATAGACACTAGGAATAAGCTACCAAGTAGTGTGGTAGACAGTAAGACTTTAGGGACTTTCAAAACTCGATTTGTTGTTTTTGAGGAATTGGGTGGATGAGTTGGTGAGCTTTGTTGAACTGAATGGCCTGTTTTTGTCAAGTATATTTTCTGATATGCTAATGTTCTAATGTAATGGTCCAAAAAAATTGCATCATTGCTCACTAGGTGCAATAACATTACTGACTTCATGGTGTGTGTGCTCAACCTATCTGATTTATGTTTTAAGTAAGCATGGCATTGTAAAGATGATATCTAAAGGCACTACTGCTTCAAGAACAAAGTCCTAATCTAAAGGTGTAAAAGGTGACACAGTGTCTGAAGGCTTGACCAATATTTTTTTAGATGGGCCCAGCATTTTTAACTTCAAAAATTATTAATTCAGTATCTTATGTAAGTTTTTTTCCTCATGTACTTGCATCTGATGGGATAGGTTTGAAAATGGATGGGTGAATGGATTTTCTTAGGCCACCTTGTAATAATATTTATCATGGATGTCAAAAGTCTACACATCCTTATCTAAATTTCAGGTTTTGTTAATGTTAATTAATGAAATCAGGTAAAATCATACATTTCTCATACATAGTAAAGATCAATGTTTAAGAGAAAAACAAAATGATATATTTTAGGAAAAAAACATATAAAAAGTGATGCATAAATATACACAATGTTAATAAGGCACATATTCACATTTAGCTAAGCATGTTCCACAACATGTACTGCAAGAACTTAAGTGATCCAGCAGTCCAAAATAAAATTAAATGCCCTGTGGGTGCAGTGATGGTTTCTTGGTTCAATAGTTCAGAAATGACCGTGGTCCACAAAGAGCGTGATTAAAGCCTTACAGAAACAATCTGTTAAAAGGTATAGATCAGCAGAAAGATAAACAATAATTCCAAATATATGACATATTTCATGGAATAATGCAAAGACCATCATTAAGAAATGAATGAAACATCAGAGCCAGTTCACTGGAAATGTCTGGACATCCCAGAGAACATGATGGCCAGGCAAAGTAAAAATACCACAAAGAGATTAAGGGTAAGCATTTAATGGCAATGACCAGCCTTTCCTTGTATATTACAAACAAGTCTGAGCCGTGGGCTAAGGTGGGAAGATAGAAAGTATTTCATACAATAAAGAACACCCAACCCCATATTAATTTTGAATCTCTGACAACAGTGTCAGAAAATGTGCCATCTTCTGATGAGACCCATGTAGAACTTTTTTGGCCTTGATTCCCAAATATGTGTTTGGTAAACAAAGAATAAAGTGTATCACTCACAGCACACGGTACCCATTGCCAGACATCTGAGTACAGTGCTTCCCTTATGCAGGAATTATGGAACTGGTCAGGATAGTGGGGAAGATGTATTGCTGTTGTCTGGAAGAAAGGTAAAGTTAAAAAAGAATTTCACCTTTAAATGTGACAATGACTAGAAACACACAACCAAATAAAGCAAGGAATGGCCTAAAAAAAAGGAAGATTATAAACTTTTATATTTTAACAGGTGTGTCCAAGTCAGATTCTGGAGGGCCACAGTGGCTGCAGGTTCTCATTCTAACCACTCTCTTCATTACTGAACAGTTTTCGACTTGCTTTTTAAAATTCAGACCCCTTAATTGCACCTTTTTTTTTCTTAAGTAGCAGTCAAATAAAAATGAAATAAAAAATGGACATCAACACATGACCAGCTAACCTGTGTCCATTATAAAATATTTGAAAAAAAGGAAAGATGAAGGTCTCAGTAATATTCATCTGGTCAGGTCCATGAAACATTTCAATAGTAGTCTTAGAAAAAAGGAAATCAACAGTTTTGGAAATGTCAGCTATGGTCAAATGAGAGCATCAGAAAGCCATGGAATTAAATAACGAGTTTAATTAACAACAAGAATCGGTTTGTAATTAAGAAACTGGTTGGATTGAAATTCGTTTAGTTTGAGGTTCCAAATGGTCATGTATTGGCTGGCTTCCCACCTCACTATTTTCTACCATTTAATAAAAAAAGAAACAATTCAAAAGACAAATAAAATATAATAACAAAAAATAAAATAACGCGGCAAACAAAATGAAGGGTAAAGAAGTCAGTTAACAGTAGAAATTGGTCACCGATGTAGACAATGGCAGGAAGGAAAACCTACAGCCATTGCGACCTTCCAGGATCAGAGCTGGAGACCCCTGGTATATAATATAATGGACTTTAGTACTATGGAAACTTACTTCCCAGGAAAAAACACTGATATATCAATAAGGGTGTGCAGACTTTTGATATCCACTCTGGGCTTCAGTTGCAGTGTATTAAGACCTGGGGATGGTCCTGTGCTGATCTGAGCTTAGTACTATTTATGACAACAAGACTGACTTTTGGATTTAATGCTGTTACAGTGTGCCTCAGAGCTGCAGACTAGCAGTGGACCAAGATTAAGACTAAGTGCACTTGCAGTGTGCTTCTTCGAGTCAGAGAAGGAGAACATAGTTGCATATTAAGTTAGACCACCTTGTGAACAGGTTCACCAGACTTAGTACAGTGGGTAATGTTACAAAATCAATTCTCACACATCAGACTGACATTGTTACGAACAAGAAAAAGCACTTACATACCATTAAAAAATATGGAAACTATATTTTGTTTTTATATCTGAACTGAAGTATAGCAAGATACTAAATCAAATATATTTCATTCAATGCCATTGAAAAAGGCAAGCAATGCATGGAAATATAAGGAATAGGAAAATTAAGATCATCATATATTTAACCATTAACCTTCAGTAAAAGGATGGCGAGTCAGAGTCCCTAAATAAGACATTTCCTTAATAGCTAAACCAGGCAGCTTTTGCCATTGTCTGATGCCCTCTAACAGCCTTTCTGGTTCCTAATTTTATTTGCTTCCATAAAGGTTTTGGGTGCACAATGCTGCCAGTTCAGAAAAAGCACATTGAAAGATGCTGCCAGCTTCTTCCATACTGTATTCCTTCTGAGTGTCATGGGGGTATCTTTATAGGTGTCCTCCAGATGTGTTGTGAGATCTCTTTAGGTTATCATGTTGTAAAGCGCTTTTGCTCAGCTGTGAATTTGTACTGTGATGAGACATTGTTTATGAATATTGTCCCGCCTCTGCTTTTGTGACTGTTGGATTGATTTGGTTATCAGGAAAAGCCGAGTGCATAAGGAATAACAAGTACTAAATCATCCGTATTATCTACGTCATTAGGAAATGAGTTACAGAGAGACCATTATGCTTCACATATGCTTCTACTAACGTATCTTTTCATACCATCAAAGTGAATAACATTTACAATAACAACAGCGACACTCATTTCGATCTAATGTAGCTTAACAATTTTAATTATATTGTATTAAGTTTACATAAGGATATACAGTACCTTTTCCCTGTGCACTGTCAATGTAATTGGAAGGAATGTGTAGGGCCATGTCATTAATTGAGAGGGGGGTAAGATGTCAAATGCCAGTGCAACGCAATTAAAGGGCAGATGGCCTGCTGAGCAACATGAGGCCAAAACAAAATAAGCTGTGGATTAGTTAAACTTAGGGCTGATCTTGCTCCACTGTTCACTGAGACACCACTTAGACCTGAGGATCACCTTCTGTCAATATCGTACTATGTAGTCTGGTCTTGATTCACTGCTAGTATGGCATTATCTCAGGTACACTGCAACGGACCCTATATTACCACAGAGCCTCACTTTCATTTAGAACACATTTAATTCAGTGTACGGTATACCTGTAAGATTGAATTATTATAGGAAGAGATAAGTATGCCAATGGACTAAAAATGTGACTACTGGGTCTACTGTGTGATCCGGTTTGAGATAAATAAAACCATGGTATAGCCACTCTCAATGTCCACACCATTGTAATAGGGAAAAAAAAAGATTAGGTCAGCAATATAACAAAGTAATATTCATTATGACAGAGAGTACAAGACTGAAAAAAATAATCCATCCATCAATTCATTCTTGAACCCACTTAGTACAATTATGGAAGCATTGGACACAAAGTAGCAACCAACCCTGGTTAGGGTTAGGGAGTACTAATTTATTACAGGGCATACTCACACAAATACTGACTTCCCAATTAACCCAATTCACACATATACGAGAAAAGAAAACTGATGTGGCTGGAGAAAAATCCACAATCACATAGTGAGAAGATGCAAACTCTTTGAAGACATTACTCTGTCTGTGATTTAAATGCCAGAGTGTTTAGCACTGTGTAGCCCACTACAGGATTTATAAAATCTGAGTATTCTATTTTTGCATTAACTAAAGGGAACATGAAAGGTCCAGCTTCAAAACAGTAAACAGACTGTATGAAAGAAATTAAGTTTCCAGCCATTACAACACACATCTCCAAAGAACAGCAGAACAACATACACAGAACAGGGCATTCCAGTGCCTACACTCCACTTTGTACAGTGGGTCCACCAACAGACAAATGTGTGTACACGAGTACAGCCTTAGGTGTGTTCCAGTCTTTTCAAATGCCACAGTTTTTTTTATTCTGTTTGAGAGTCCTTGACATGCTACAAAAAAGGTGTTACTACATATTCTAACAAAAAAACCGCAAGGCCAAAAACACAGTGTCAGTTAAAGAATCATTCTGAGAAATTCAAAGATGACTCACACAAAGTCTGACTCACAAGTGAACTAAATGTCAATGCGTTGGGGTTATAAGGACAAAACAGTATGATTTCACTCAGAAATCCCTAATTAGTCAAATATTTTGGAACCTGTGGTTGTTGGAAAGCCTATATTACAAGGACTTCAACAACAAATGAATATTCTATTCTAATATACTATAAGGTGAGATGTCACTAATTTCTCTCTTTCTTGATATTAATGAGAAATTATAATTTGACAGCAAATGAACGTTCAGAACATCGTAATGTATCTGTGCATTAATATTCTGTCGTGGACTGTGCTTTTATTCTAATTGGAAGATAATGAGTTGTGTCAGACAATTTGTTAATGATGAGTGGAGTTCAACTGGCCTTTGTTTATGAGCCTTTAGCGAGGATAATCGAGGACGTTAAATAAGGTCGACACATGAGTTATCCATCATTCATTGAGGTTCAAAGAGCTAAACAAGTCAGTGTCAAAAAGAAGCAAAAACAGGAATCTTGTATCTAAAATGTTTATTTGCTCATGCACAAGTTTCTCACAATGTTGTTCCTTACCTTAAAGGAATATTAGTCCCAAAAAAAGATTCACTTGGTATCTATTCCACACACGGGATCAATTGAACTCATGAGTGAGAGAGAACTTTAATCTCATGTTTTCATGAAGAAGAACAGAGGAGAAAAAATTCCTGATACAAGGGGCTTCATATTTTTTTCCTTACCCACTTTGGGAAAGCAGTTCCATTGTCTGGCTGGATTACTGTGTCTATCTCAGCCTTTGTGGCATTGGGTCCCAGTTTTACCCCTCTAAATTCCTTGATAACCTGCAGACAGAATTTGAAGAAAAGGTTTTTTTTTCACTTCATGAGTAAAGTACAATTCGAAGAGTGGGAGAGAGGGCTCCAAAAATTAAACAAGTGCATTTAGAAACAGGGAGTAATATCACACAGCATTGTCAATCTCTCCGGCGGACCAGGGGTGTGTCATATGTGACATTAATTTTGAGATAAACTGCTCACACCATATTTTTTTATAAATTCCTAACCTTGCATTTTTGAAAAAGCCAACAATGTTGTGCACCTGCATATCGTCGTTAAGTTCACAATACCAATCAGCGATCAGCCCTTTGAAGTTAAAAAACACAAAGAGGAAATAAAAATAGAACAAAAATCACCACAAATTAATCGACAGAGCCATACCACAATTAAACACAAGTATTTTTGCTGTTTCTCAGAACGCAATAAGAAGAGAGCAGGACGGTGCTTTTGAGTAAAACTAATTAGTAGCTTTTGTTATTTCTATTGGAAGACATTTTTTCAAATCCACTATATGCTGAGGCAGTGCTAATTTTAGGATTTGATGCTCATGGAGAATAGAGGGTTTTAGCAGTTTTTAGTTTTGAATGAATCAACTTTAATTAACATTTGTAACATTAACAAATGCTGCTTTAACACAGAGTTCTGCTTCAATCTCTGTCACATCATTACTGCTATTCAACAATAAGCAGCTCAATTTAACCAATATGATCCCTTGGTAAAAAAATGCAAATATTGTATACAGAAAAGTACTTAAATATGTTGTACTTCTAACAGATATGATTAACCAATGGCACTATAACTGAGGCCCACTGACTCAGAAAATTTCCCAGTTGAAGCCAGGGAACGCAGCTAGTCTATATATATAAAAGTTAATGTGTGTATGTATGTATGTTCCAGCATCAGCAGGAGCGATTTTCATGAAACTTGGTACACATGTTTCTCAGTGGTCAACTAAAAATACTGTAGGGTGAAATCAGCCCTAACCCACCCCCTTCTGGGTAGGGTGGGGGGTGATCTTGCAGTCTTGTATTCATGTTATCATCCAGTTGACACTTGGAACAACCACCAGAGGGCGAACTGGAGGTGACTGCCAGCATTTTTTATGTTTGAGCACCACCGCGCCCCTGTTGCTTTTGAAATTAAAAAGAGTTCTAAGCGTGCAAGTGTGTGTGTCTGTCCAACCCAGAAGTGAGATGTAGAGTTGGGGTGAGGGCTCCAGCTCCGAGGATACAAAAGTGAGGCCAGCACACAGCCAAAAGGAAACCTCCTCAGATAGACAGTCGCTTAGCTGCTAATTCGCAAACGATGCAAGCACATCGGCCACACAAATCCTCATAGCAGAGAGATGCCCAGAGTAGTTCTGACGATTTCAATACTTTCTAGGATCCCGTGCTTTTAACAGCACGGGCTTACACAGTTAGTATATATATATATATATATATATATATATATATATATATATATATATATATATATATATATATATATATATATATATATATATATATATATATATATATATATATATATATATATATATACAGTTGTGCTTTTGTGAACCCTTTAGAATTTTCTATAATTCTGCATTATACTTGGTCATTTATTTATTAAGGAAAATGACCAAATATTACATATTTGTGAGTGGCAAAAGTATGTGAACCTTTGCTTTCAGTATTTGGTGTGACCCCGCTTTGCAGCAATAACTGCAACTAAATGTTTCTGGTAACTGTTGATCAGTCCTGCACACCGGCTTGGAGGAATTTTAGCCCATTCCTCCGTATAGAACAGTTTCAACTCTGGGATGTTGGTGGGTTTCCTCACATTAACTGCTCGCTTCAGGTCCTTCCACAACATTTCGATTGGATTAAGGTCAGGACTTTGACTTGGCCATTCCAAAACATTAACTTTATTCTTCTTTAACCATTCTTTGATAGAACAACTTGTGTGCTTATGGTCGTTGTCTTGCTGCATGACCCACCTTCTCTTGAGATTCAGTTCATGGACTGATGTCCTGACATTTTCCTTTAGAATTCTCTGATATAATTCAGAATTCATTGTTCCATCAATGAAGGCAAGCTGTCCTGGCCCAGATGCAGCAAAACAGGCCCAAACCATGATACTACTACCACCGGTTTGGAGCGTCAACTGGATGATAACATACATACAAGACCGCAAGACAAGCACATTAGTGAGTCTTTATTGTTTGTTAATTTATTTTTATTTTTAAAGTTGTGTTTTTTTTAATTATGTTTTTCTCAAACAATTTAAAAAAAACACTATTTTCCTCTCTGGCAATGCTGGGTATTTCAGCTAGTTATTGATAAAGCTGGGAATTGCAGTAGGCATCAACCAATTATGGCTGATAAAACAGTCTGTCTTAAAAAGAAAAGCACAAATGTGTGGCACATGTCACTCCTCTCTTCAGGTCGCCACATTGTCTCCATGTAGCAGCACACATTAATATCAAATCCCTTATGCTTGCGTACAGAGTAGTCAATGGGTCAGCACCTGTGTATATGGAGACACTGGTAAGGTGCTATGCTACTTCTCGCCCACTCAGGTCTGCCAGGGAACAGTGTCTAGTTCTTAATTCACACTCTTTTCCTGTGTGGTTCCTAGTTGATGGAATGACCTGCCCACCTCCATCTGAACTGCTGACTCCCTCAATGCATTTAAGAAGCAACTGAAAACCCACCTATTCTGTGAATATCTGTCTGACTGATTAAACAAAAAACTTTACTCTGTGATCTTTCATACTGATTGTTGATTTGTTCTTACTGTACATTAAGTTTAACCGCTTTATTGGTTGTTAATCTATGTTTGTAAATTTATTAGTTATAACATCTTTTCACTTAAGGTAATCAACTTTTGTTACCCGTCCTAATACACTTGCTGAACAAACAGGCATTTTCCTAATGCTACTCGATTATGTTTTCCTGTTTTGTAAGTCGCTTTGGATAAAAGCATCTGCCAATGAAATAAATGTAAATGTAAATAAATATATGACCAAAATAGGAATGCAGAGGTGGTAACTCTATTACTGTTAGACCATACTTTGCAAACATGTGTGGAACGAGCCCCGGACACAGACAGGTAGACATGTTTAAGCACCACCACACGTTTATTTTACAGTTCTATTTACAATGAAAGTGCCACACAACCCACAGACTCCCCCAAAGTCCAGGCCTCTCTCACTCTGCCTCACTCTTTTCAAGCTGCCTCCACTCCTCTCCTTCAAGCTCTGTCCTTCTCCTCACCCGACTCCAGCCTTGAATGAAGGGAGGCGGCCCCTTTTATAATCACCCGGATGTGCTCCGATGTGTGGCGGAAGTGCCGGCTGTGTACCCGGAAGCACTCCGGGTGTCCCCGATCCTTTTCCCCCCAGCACTTCCAAGTGTGGTGGAAGTGCTGAGGTCCAAGGCTCCAAAGGCATTGGGGCGCCCCCTGGCAGTGACTACGGGCCCCTACAGAGTTGAGCTTCCCAGCTCTGTACCCATGGTCCCCAAAGCCACCAGGGCAGTTGCCCTCTCGTGGTCTGGAGGAGGCGCAAGCCCCCCTCCGGTCCTCTTGGGCATCCCGGCTGGGTACCACCCCCAGCCGCGTGCCACATATGTGAGGAAAAAATAATATTTTTTAAAATAACAAAGAAAAAAATGTTTTGGAAGGTATGATTAATCACTTTTGGTTTTTGGGCCAATATGAAGGTTAAAGGCTGCAGCATAGTTGCTAAGTGATTGTTTCTTATTTGATGTAATTATAATTCAAACTTTACATATTTATCTTCTACCTGCTATTCTATTGGGGTCTTCCACAACTCCACTGGTGCATAGATAGATAGATAGATAGATAGATAGATAGATAGATAGATAGATAGATAGATAGATAGATAGATAGATAGATAGATAGATAGATAGATAGATAGATAGATAGATAGAATTTTTTTTACTGAAACGGTGTTTCCTGTGTAAACAAACTGTGCTGTATTTACTATGATGTTTAGTGCTGTCATAACTTATTGTTAATAAAAAAAGGTTATTTCCAAACTGAACATGAAAGAAGGTAAGAGACACACCGTTTGGGTGGCACACCTGATGAAGGCTATACAGCCAAAATGTTGTGTCTGTTACCTTCTTTCCATTTCAGTTTAGAAATAACCTTTAACATTTTTTAACTTTATAGATGAGCGCTAACACTGCCCTTCAGTAAATTTCTGTTATGTTGTTTAACCAAAATGAACAAAAAATGCAACACACATAACCAAATGTGCTCTCATCATAATTTTTTTTCTACCGTTCCTCATATTATTTAAAGAAATCAATTTAACAGCTTCGGTGTCTAGGCTGTGGACCTCAACCATTCTGAAAAATACTCTCAGGGCTTAACTGTCAAGCCCTGCCTCCTCTTGCAAATTAAACAGCAACTGTCCAATCACTAACCAGTATTAGGCTAGATTTTCTAGGACTGGGTGGGATTTTGACTGTGATTGGAGTGTAAAATGCCTGTCAAATCTGACAGCTCTGTGCAAAATGAAGACAGTACATGATGGCCCACTGTGACCAGGGCCGGATTTTCCTATAGGCTAACTAGGCTTCAGCCTAGGGCCTCAAGATCAAGAGGGGCCTACATTCAAATTGTTAGCAAAATTTTATTATCTCTCATGTAATTTACAAACTTAAAAATGGAAGGTGAAAGGGCCTCATAAGTGGAATAGCCTAGGGCCTCTTTTCATATAAATCCGGCCCTGACTGTGACTCTGAAATGGAGAAAGCATATTGGAGAATGTCAGGTTATGAAGGCTCAGAAGCATGAGTAAATTGTAGTCCACAAAGCAATCATCTCATAACAAATGTAGTGTAAAATTTTTATTTTTATACTGTGAAGCTCTTTGTCAGTACATGCTGTAAAGAACAGCTGCATAAAACAAAGACTGAATTGTCGCTATACTACTTATATATTGTTGTAAGCCTTGAAGATCCTTTGTCATGTCTTCAAACTGCCATCACTAAATGATGCCAAATTATGATAACTGTCTCTTGGGCACAACTTTTAAACTTTCTCAGATTTTGCATCTACATGTATAATGCAAATGTACAATTTGATGTAAATGTACTATACAAGTGTACAATTTGATGAGTCAAGGTAAAATGAAGCCTAGAATGAGTCCTCTCTTGTACATTGATTTTGTAATGTAATCAATTGTTTATTAAATGAGTGAAACAAGTAAATGCAGATAAAGCATGAACACAAAAAATATATATATAATGAACCAACTGCCCTCCCTTACAACTGGTCCCAAGATGCCTAGAGGTACTTTCCCGATCAGCAGTGTTGACCACTCGATGCCTGGTTCTAAATGACTTTGACCCAATGCTGCCAATTTCTAATATTAACCCCAGATGCCATGTTAGTGCTTGCTATTGATAGCTCTAATAGAGATACATTAAGAAAAGAGGCTTTGAAAGCTGATAATGACAGAGAGTCTCTGGATTTCCAACAAGTTAAAATAGATTTAGCAGCAAGAGAATCAAGGATGACTAACGGCTATTGGAAAAGATTCAGCGAGAGAGAGGAAATGATCAAGCAAATGAAAACGAGGAAGCAAGAGAGGGATATTAACAAAAAAAATGGAAGACAGAACAGAGGCAACATTGAACCAAAAAGTAGCAATGATGAGACATTTCTAAACATGTGAAGAAAAGTGGCTATTGTCCCAATTTGACACAAATGACATGATGGGTTTGCGGCAAAACCCATAATTAATTGTTTACGTGAGGAATAATATAATCCTTATAAAAACTTAAATTTAATATTTTGGAGATTAGGGTTTCTAGTTTAAATAGTAATGTTTTGAAAAATTATACACCTTTGGAGAGGAGAGACCATGAACAGATCACATTGCCAAACAGACTGAACTGCCAAAGCAAGATGTGAGTCGTTACACATTAGTGCATATAAGGCTGATACTGGTTTTGGAGGCTAAGATATCAAGGTATGTAATTTGATTAAGGGGTGGGAGGGTGTTTAAAAGAAAAAGACAATTTGCAGGTCTTAAGGACCATTCTAAGCTGGATATGGAAAAAGATGATCCACTGTGGCAACCCCTAACGAGAGCAGCCGAAAGAAGAAGAAGAAGAAGAAGAAGGACCAATCTAAGCTGGAGATATAAAAAGAGCAACCAAGAAAGAAGGTCATAAATTGACTTCAAGGACAGAGATGTGTGAAGAACAGAGCCATCAAAAATATCTCAGTGTGTGAAGATGCCTAATTTGGGAAGAACACTGGGTTACCTACAATATAAGGAACTGAATTATGAAAAATAGGAGTTTGAAGATGCCAGAATGCGGACATTTCCAACTTATGCCAAATACTCAATGTAGAGGAAATTATTGCGCCAAGGTATAATTTCTGGAATTTTAATGTTAATGTAGTGACATCCAGTGTAAAAAGAGGTTTGGGAGAAGAAATACTAATTTGAATTGAAAGCTATGAAGACAATCAGTAGACCAAACCCAGTTTGAAACAGTATGTTTGATATATGCAGTGATATAATTCCATGTCTGGTAAAGGTATTCCTCCTTTTGCCCCCATGTCTGATTAGAGTGAAGATGTCTAAGTGTTGGCCTTCTCTTGTTGGATAAAAATACAAAAAATAAGGACTTAATATTAGACCAAATTAGCTAAGGGCGGTAAAGGGTACTAGGGCATGAACATAATCAAGTTGTGAAACTATATTCATTTTAGGGATAGCCAGTCTGGAATGAAAGAACATTGGCAGAATAGACCAGGCAGTGGTCTTTAATGATCAGTAATACTCACCAACAGTTATTAGTCACAGTGGAATTTAAAGATGAAAAAATAGCAGTTGGAGTACTAATATATGCCTTGCATTGGTGCAGCCTGAGGGCTAATTGGGCTTAACACTTGAAGAAAAACACTTGTGTTTTAGGCGAGTCAAGTTCCTTTTTCTGAAGAAGAAGAAGGAGATTTAATTCACATCTAACAGAAGTAATCTGAAGCACAAATTCAGGATCAACGATACTAGCCTGTTACTCTGCCATGAGCACAATACACGTCCCCCATCTTGTTTATCTGTTGTCTCCGTGACCGTGCCACATTTTTAGAGCATGCAGTCGGGAAATTCAAAATCTCACCTTAAATGGAAGTCAGGGAAATTATGAATAATGTAGTTCAGCTAAGACAGCTATGTGGTCTTATAAACTAATGAGCTTAAAATTGGAATTTGACAATGAATTGAGTAAAGACTGAGACATAAACATGTAATCAATTCTTGAATAAAGAAAGAATAAAGAAAGGAACAGAAAAAAGAATGATTCAATGGATGGATTAAGTAAGCACAATGTGTCTGTGAGTGTCAAGTCAGTAACAATTTTTCATTGAACACAGTTGGGCAGGTGGAGGCAGTGTTAAGTTGAAGCTGGTGACTTATTCAAAATGGAGTCATAATGACATTTGTGTCCATACCTACCACACAGTCAAAAAATGATTAGTGATATATACATAAAATGGCAGTTGGAATGGCATAGGATAGTATATTGAACAGAAGGCAATTTTCTTTTCTGTGAATTTGACTAGTACATAGCAGAATCTTCCTTAGGTGTCTGACCCCGTATTTAGTATTTTAATCTGTAGTTTGTAGCAAAATAAAATTACTACTCCATGATTTTTAGAATTCACAAAATTAATGCCAATAATACTCATATTGCAGTGTTTGTTTCTGTCTTTGATTTCTGACACTTTGGCACTTAAAGATGCCCAATGTCCTTCCAGGGTCTTAATCTGTCTATTATATTAGCCCAGGGTGTGCATCAATTTACCAACATCTTGCCTGAAGAAGGGGCCTGAGTTGCCTCAAAAGCTTGCATATTGTAATCTTTTTAGTTAGCCAATAAAAGGTGTCATTTTGCTTGGCTTTTCTCTACCAACATCTTGCGAAAGTTTTGCTTGTTCAGCCTTCACTGCAGGTTTGAGGGAACCAATCTCTTCCTTAAAGCTCTGTTGGACAGAGTTGTGTGTTGCTGTGAGCTGTTCAAACACAAAGGCCTTTATGCTTCCCAAAAAGATGTCCACTAAGACTCTGCCATTTTCCACAGACCCAGCTTGGACAACCCTCTTTGCTGGAGTTGAAGATTCACAATAAAATCGCGGGGCCAGATATCATCTCCCCAATGAAGGGTAAGTCTGTAGCAAATTGTTAGATTAAAGGGAACTTTGAATAGAAACTGGAAAGAAAAAAATGGATGGCACCAAAAAGCTACCAAATACAAATTTCCATATGTGACTGGAGATCAAGTGTCCCGCCCTCTCTTGTACATTGATATGATCCATAGTTGCTCATTGAGTATTTATAAATAATGAGGCAATGGTAGTCAGAAATGCCTCACTGAGACATTGAAGGAGTACATGCAGATTCAGGGAACCCTTTGTGTCATCTGCGTCTTTACTACTATGAGATGTAAGAGAGGATATCAAACCTCACTTTTTGTAATCTTTCCATCAGTTTTCAGACTCACAATAAGATCAGATTGGCAATACTTCAAATAGACAAATCAAATTATAGCAGATGCTAACTTTAATCATAAACAAATGGCATTCTTATCCTGTTTTGAATCTAAATAACCACAGGCTACAACTTTAAATTAAGATAAAGATATATGTTCTATTTTTTGCAGTACCCAAATGAACACTCTTCCCTCCCATACTACTCATTTGACTTGAAAACAGGTGGGCGGCACTGTGGTTAATTAACATGAGTGTCTCAGAGTTTTAACATGAGAAAGGCCAACACCCAGATATACAGCTAGGCCAATAAAAACAGTTTGCTTTACTACAGCAAACCAAAATACGCCAACCTTTAAGTGCATTTTAGAGGTTTCTACCCCCTTGTCCTAAAAATAACACATCTTTACGTCAGTAGAAGGAGGCTTAAAACCTTCTTACCTCTTAAAGACAATCTCTTTAATAAGACAACATAGTTGCTCCTAGAAACCACGACAGGAAAATTGGCATGAAAACTGGCATACAGAATAGATGATGCATGGCTCCAAACTAAGAATTGTTCTAAACTTAATGGTTATTAGTATTAATGAGAACTTTTATTGCTGGAGTGAAAAACATATTCCGTTGGGCTCTTAACCTGAAAATTGCTGCAGGCGCTCTGTACAATGGCTAACCCTGTGCTCTGTACCCAAAAGGTCATGCAAAAAGATAATTTCCTCCTGGGGTTTAACAAAGCACAGTTTATGAAAAAAGTGACATGGTGGAATGGAGTTGGATAAGTACCATATAGTGCCCTGTAGCATAATCTACCAATTACAACACAATTTTTAAATCCAGGCAGGGTGTGAACCCTGCACCAGAAGGAACTCCAGAATGTTTCACTTACATTTTGTCACAGAACGGTCTGGGAAGGTTTTGGATAATGCAATGGAATTTTTTGTTAATTTATAATAACCTTTTACAATTTGTTACAAGTATATATTGTAAAAGAAGCTTGGACACAGACAGACACTGTGACAGCCAGCTGTCCAAAAAGCACACTTTTATTCTTCTTTTCTTCACACACAACACCAACCACCACAATACACTCACAATTACTCAGTCCTTTACTTTCCTTCTGCCACCTCCACTCCTCTCTCTCAAGCTCTGTCCTCTTCCACCCGACCACAGCTCCCCGAATGAAGTGAGACGGCCCTTTTTATCCCGCCCCGGATATCCAGGTGCTCCGTGATGGTCTTCCGGCAGCACTCCCTAGTGTGGCGGAAGTGCTGCCCTTGCACCCGAAAGCAATCTGGGTATACATTGTTCCTGTTCCCGGCAGCACTTCCTGGTGTGGAGGAAGTGCTGTTGTCTTTGGCTCAGGAACCATCCAGGCGCCCCCTGGTGGTGGCCGCCGACCCCCACAGGGCTGAGCTTCAAAGCTCCATATCTGTGGCCCTGATGGAATCCAGAATGGGCTGCTCTCTTGCGTCCAGTGGAATATATTGCCCCTCTCCTGGTCATTCCCTGTTCCAGGCATCTTGGTGGAGCAAGGTCCCTGGTTGTCTGCCACAATATATATATATATATATATATATATATATATATATATATATATATATATATATATATATATATATGAAGCCATAACAGAATGAATTATTAAACACAAGGAATGGATTGAATGTAACTAAATGCAACTTAACTTAAATGCCTGAGGTCTTACAGGTACTACCAATGTACCTAGGTCAGAATGAGGTAAATCAGTAACAAACACCCCTCCACAAAGCAGGGATAAACTGAAAGCCCATACTCCCCTCCTATAGAGCGGTGCTAAGATCAATAGGACAATCCTCAAAACACCCCTATTAATGTTCAGAGAAATGGGAGTATTGACGAGATTCAGAAATTGATATGATGTATTAGATGAGGTGATATAATCAGAAAAAGTATAAATGCAGATGAATTGTTTGATTGCTCACTCCATGGACTGAGACATTTCTGTATATTGTCATGGGGTCAAACACCTGTTCTGGTACAAGGTTCCCATTTTGCTACATGACATATTCACTCATGCCAGGCCAATTTTGAGTGAACAATTAACTTAAGGCACCTGTCTTTGGGTTATGGCGAGGGATATTTAAAGAAAAAAAAAATCCTGACATTGAGAAAACAGCAAACACTTCACAGACAATGATCAGGCTAAGATATGAGCACAGCATCCTGTAGTTATTCAGGCAGTATTAAACACCATGTCACCCTTGCAGCTCTATGCTTGTACCAAAAAGTTATTTTGCCTTAAAGAGACAGTTACTAACGTTCTTAGTATGCCACATTCTGCTGGGAGTTTAAACCATTCCTAACAGAGGCCAGAGCTTTAACTTCATAGTTACATTCACTTTCTCTCTATTACCCATGAAACATTTTCATGTTGAAAGTCCTACTTTACTACTACTATTTTAAATACACCACTTCAAAAAACTGCATATAGTATTTATTATATGGTTTATTATAACTTATGTAAAGCCCCCTATTAGAACCTGAGAAAAGCACTGGACTGTGTGAAACCATGCACAAAAATATGTCTTGCAGTCTTGAATTGAGCTTCGCTGCTGTCTAAGTGAATGACGCTTATTCAAATCAATATCAACAACCACCAGTTTAAAGAACCTCAAAAATCCATGGTTGGTTCTTGTTATTCCCCTAATGGGCATTAATTGACTCCAGCTCTTTGAGACCTAGAAGAGGAGTAAGTGGGCTTGAATATAGCTGCAAGGAAATTTCTCCACAAGCAAATCTGGAGCTAAATGTGAGGGGTAGTGGTGGTGGACACGCATGGTGGCACTGGAATATTATGTTCTGGCACGAGTAAAGTAATCAATCCACCAAAAAGTTTTTTTTTAATTTTGTTTCAATCTTTTCACAGACAGCACCACCACAAACCTACAAAATTTAAAGGTAAAGTCCAAATTTCATGACAAATACAAATCAATACTTTAGAAATGGCATGTAAATGTCCTGGCATCAAGTCAGAATATAAAGCAATAAAGTGAATATAACCGAAATGGCACTATGAATTGCATACCAGAATCCATATTACCATTTTATGTACCAGGTTTGATTCTTGTCTCTGACACCTAAAGCTACCAGGTTCTGATCTGGTAAAATTAAAAATAGGCTGCAAAGAACTGGAGTCAATTTACGCACATTATTAAAATGAATTCTTCTATCCCTAAAGTGTCAATTAAATAAAGGGACTGTAGGGTTAAAAGAAGAGACTGGTTTTAAGTGAAGTTTGTCCAAAAAAGACTCAAGGGCAGACTCAGGATCCAATTCTGCCAAAATTGTAAATTCACTGACTGACCAGAAATTACTTTGAACAAATGTTAAGGGCAGAGCATACAGTAGATTGATAACACTTTCTTTTCAAAATAATCAAGAGATCACTAGACTACCAGAAAATGTTTGTGAGAAATTAAGGTAGCATGGCACCACACACGTTCTCTACTACTATTAATGACGGTTTGCTGACCTCTGCTGTCTAAGACAAACATGAACAGCAATACAACAAATTTAGTCAAAAGGTTTCTTGCTCAGTTTTGCTCTGACAACTTTTATATCAAGACAAGCTGTTGATCTGAAGCTACAGTTGAAGTTTACTGAGAAGATTATTTTTTTTCTAATTCAAAGAGTGCAGAATATTAAACTTTAATATGTTTTCAATATTTTTTACCCCACCTATCCAAACTGTGGTGGGCTAAAAAGGCTAACTACTGTATATTAATATATGAGCTGCACTGAAGGAAAGTTCCAAGACCAAGATAGGCCTTTTTTTTCTTTCTCAAACACTGTTTTGTGGTGTTAAAAGCACTTTAACTTCTGAGGTTCTTTTTGAATTGGTGGACAAGTTACTACTGGAAATGCCTAAACTGTTAACCTTGTTTTACATATACGACCTGCAAAACGTACCTATTCACCATTTACCCAGCACAGATAAGCTCAAATATAAAGCAAGAATATCTCAACAACTTCGATTCCTTACCAGGGGCTAGAAGCAGCTCTGGTCACGAGGCGTCCCTGCTGGATTTGCTTATGTGTCAATCTGTCTTCAGATTGCTTCTCCTGAAAGGGTTCCTACACTTCAGAATACCCTAGCAAAAACCAGGAGCCACTACTCCTACTGGGCTTTTGTATCCTGATGGCTACCTTTGTAAGAGCTACACAATCTAAAAGAAGCCAAGGGCTAATTGCTACCACTAACATTACATAACCTAATTAACAATCATCAGTCATTGCTAAATGTTATAAACAACAGGACAACCTTAGCATAGCAATAGTCAGACTATTTCAATCATTACTTATGTTTATTTAAAGGAGAAATCAGGTATAAATGTTAGCTATGAAAACATGCAACCTGCATTATTCAAATCAGGCTCACACAGCAAGCTTCGTATCAGATGGCTATAGCTTTGGTTGTTGCAGTCTTTGTTTTCTTCAGTCAAGTTTGACACTTGGGAGCAAAGGGGCATACTGTAGGTGACAAAATTTGACCAAGTTGTCTTCTCTTTTGCAACTGTTTCTCTCTCTCTTGTTGCTTGCCTTTCGTAAGATATTGAATCAGTCCAAAATTACAGATAACCTCTAATTTTTCCATGGTCTGGTTGATTGTTCATTAAGTTATTTTTGAAACATGAAAATTTTAGAGTCCCAAGCCTCCATTTCACACATTCTTATGAGCATACACACACTGATGCTTTTCTAATAAACAATGCGACTCATTTAACAATTTTCTACTTATTTTCTCAGAATTCCTGTCCATGTCTATTTTGCATACACCCCATAATTTAACTAGTCCCAAATTTACAGTTTTGAAAACTCATGAATGTTAATGATGTAATGAGGTCATTTGTACCTACTTGCTATTTCAGTTACTGAACATTTCCCACATGAGCTCTGAGCCCACAAATTAAAAGTCATAATGTAAATAATTCTAAAATAAAAACAGACTGAAATAAAACACACAATATAAATGTTATGAGTTGTATTTAGCATACTGTAAAAGCACAATTTTCCAAAAGCATTACAAATGCTATTAATGTTTTTTTCTACCTTAATTGCTTCTTTACTCCATTGCCATTCCATTTACAAAATCAGATACAGGGACAATAAGGCCTTTTCATGGTGCTCATTTTTTTGAGCTGGCTGGTTAAATTTATAGTAAATAAAATTGGGACAGGATTGAGTGTAAATTATACTCATCTGTTTTAAGCAACTGCTATTTGTACATTCAGACTATGCCTGGAATTTACCTGCAAATTGCCAGGCTGAGGTAATATTTAAAAAAGCCAGGTGAAGAATCCCAGAAAAACAAAATCTACTAAACCCTAGGAATTTACTGAACGTCAGCTTGAAGCACTGCAGTCCTTGATCACCAAGGCTACAGTGTTTTTTTAATGTTTAATGTTGGCAGTGTAATAGTTGCATATAGAAAACACTCACACACACTGTTATAACACCAAATAGCAGTGGTATGATTGCTCATTGCATTTTCTTATCCAGATCACCATGTGTATGTCTACTATAATATAAGAGCATTATTAATTTTCAAGAAATGTACTAGGCACATACATGCTGAGGGAAAATAAGGCAAGATCACCATGTTTCTTTTTCATCAGGGTATGAGTGCTTAAATAATGATGATGATGATATATTTTATTAATCCCCAATGGGAAATTGTCCTTTCACATGACCTTTTCCCATTTACACAATGATTTCTTAAGCAACAAGTCCTTTTTCTTAAGTTTCTTTCTTTCTTGTTCACTACTTAATTTAGAAACGCATTGCTCTTTTTATTCTTAAGTAGGGAGTGTAATTGAAAAATAGTATTATGACCATACCATACACAGTGAATATTTTATATTTTCAAAACATAAATTTAAAAAATTTAGACTGAGTTTCTCAAGTGGTATGAAAGCTCTGTGATTCACTGCTGATGATGTAAATAATTTTGGAAACACACAAGCACATCTTTATTTTTTAAACATCAGTAAGAAACAGTGGCATGGTATATAGAAATCATCACCATCTGAATAATACAATTTAGTGTTAGAGTTTTGTGGACAAAAATGCGATTTAGTAGCAAGAAATTGGATCAGTGGGAGGGTAATAAAGTGCAACAATCCTTTGGTATCTTACAACTTCAATGAATTAAAAATAATAATGCCAAATAGTTCAAGTGATGAGGTATACATATTAGAATAAACTTAATCACGGACAGTAAAAGGCAGGACAAACATAAAATCATATTGTTTTTTGTATTTTTAAAGATGCCAGATTTGTGTATGCACAAATAGCAATATGGGTGGATGACAAGATGACACCATAAAAGATGGCGGTACATACTATCCAATATCCAAAGTTTTTGACCTTCTAAAAATAAAGAGCCACCAAAAGCAACCAACAAAAAAGAAAACAAAGCAAAACAAAGTACAGGTTTACCTTGGTAACAAGTCACATTGAAATCATGACTACAACATCACTATGAAAGTTTTGGTTTTGGAATAAGATTCTTTGTTATGTGTACCACACCTCAGCTTGTCTACCAAGCTGACTAAAACGTGCTTAATTATGAGATGCATTCTGGATCCCCTAGAGGTTGCAGCGGGAAGATAATGAAGACAAAGCTGAGTGTCAATATGAAAAATGCTGCACATTCACTCTATGATACACTAACTACACTAAGACTTTCAGCCAACAAATTATTCAACAGAAGTGTGTCAAGAAATGCATCAACAACAAAAGTTTTGCATAATGCCTTACTGTGTCTGCTTTATTATCATTAATCAGGTCAGAGGTTTCTATCTATCTATCTATCTATCTATCTATCTATCTATCTATCTATCTATCTATCTATCTATCTATCTATCTATCTATCTATCTATCTATCTATCTATCTATCTATCTATCTATCATTTTAAATGTAAACATCACTGTAGAAATTAAAAAAAAAACAGCAGAGCAAATCACATAGTGTATGAGGACCCAAAACCACAGGTCATTGCATTTTTGTTTAGTTTCCATCAGATGAGGGCTGCTCATTTTTTTTCACTGTTGCTTTACTGTCTCTGAAGTGTCACTGGGAAAAACAGTGGGTGTGTGATAGCAGATGATGCACACATATGGCTGGGGGATTCCACTGTCATAAAGAAGGAAAAGGAAGATACAAAATAATAAGAACAGAAGATTTGTTTAATAACTAAAAACATAGGAAGGATAAACAGAAAAAAGCATACCAAAAATATAATCTAGAATGACAAAACCTGCAGCCCTTCTGTTCCTAACTACTGAGGCTGTTAATATTCACCTTTTCAGTGGGTCTGCCATGTCACGTCTCTCGCTCTCACACTGTTTCCTTATAACCTCACCTTGCTATTACTCCTGCCTGTTGAACCGTGGTCTCGTTGTACCTTTTGACGTAGTGAACATATGACAGCTTTAACCCCCATTGTTGTCTGATTAATGGACACTCTAAAACTGAATAGATTTTATGAGGAATTTGATCAGGAAGATGAAAAAGGATTTTGGGGATAGGAAAACCCATAGTCAAAATGACAACAGGGGTTGGATTACCAGAAAACTAATCAAGAACTGCAAACTAAAGCAAAATTTGTAAAGAGAGTGTCATAACCAGCCACATTCATTAGCCAGCCTATCAAAGAAGTATACTATAAACCAAATAAGCAGATGCATGGAAAAAATATTTTGTTTGTATGCAAAAGCATCTTAAATAGACAATGTGCAATAGCATAATGCATCTCATCAATAGCAGTCACATGGTAGCTACAATCCAAGCAATAGGCTAACTACATAACTGCGGTGTCAGAAACCAGCACAAAATGGCAGTGTGGATAGCGCTGTCAAAACAACAAAATTATGAAAGTGAACAAAAACTAAAATACAACAAAATAGAACACCAAAAATAAAAAGATTCACAATAGTTTTAGAGGTCACATTTGACCACACCTTAGACCATCTTCCAAGGTCAGGGGCTACCCTACTTTTGCAACAGAAACACCAGGCTAAGGCTGGAGCCTCTTCTAGCACACCCTGGTGCCCCTGCACCCTGAGCCTTTGACTGTTCTTAAACGATGTCATATCCAAGATAGTTCAACTGCTGGCCGACCCCTTGAAATGATTCAGCTGAATTCAGTTTTATATTGCACTCTTTTACTTTAAGCAGAGGGAATTGAATACATTAACAAATATGGAAGAAATATCAATCTACATATAAATCCATCTATCAATTCATTCATTTTCTTGCCCCCCTTTAATCCTAGTTTAGGGTCACAGTTAGGTTTTAGAGTCTTTCACTGCATTAATGAATGCAAGGTAGATACCCAGTTTGTTTGGGGATCAGATCAAGATCTCATATATTCCCACATTTTCTCATCCTGGACTTGTTAACAGCCAACTACATACATTGATTGCTACCATTACTAGAAACTGTAACAACAGACTCAGCAGCAACCCTTTAAAAACTCTTTGCTATTGTAAGATAAGGAGTGCTAGTGTAAATGCAGTGACTGATGGGATGTATGTATATTGGTAAGTAGATCATTCTAGACATTGGGTGACCTATAGCCCCTGCACCAGTTTTATTTGTGTTTTATTATATGAATTTCCCCTTGGGATTAATAAAGTATCTATCTATCTATCTATCTATCTATCTATCTATCTATCTATCTATCTATCTATCTATCTATCTATCTATCTATCTATCTATCTATTTTAAGAAGACTTGAGAGAGTAAATTATTATTTTAATGGATATACCATCACCGATGGCAGAGGAGAGACCAGGAGGCTAAGAATATGCAGTAGAGGCAATTTTCAGGTGTTGCTTTGACAAAAAAGTTTGAAGTAGGGGTATGCACAGGGGTACAGTAAAAATGGCTGGAAAATACTTTAAAGGACCTGAACTGTATGATGGTGTGTGGAAGATTATGTGTGAAGGAGAGGATGTACAGACAAGGTTTGACACAGACATGGACGTGTCCAAGACCAGACTGTGCAGAGGTGGAGACACTTAGGCCTGTGTTTTGGGAGTGCAGTTGGACAAAAGATGTGTGGACAAATGTGCAAGGATTTTTGAAAATGGTAAAAGATTTACTTGTTTTGTTGTATGGTTTAATTTTGAAAGGAGATAGTCTAGCTGGAAATGGCAGAAGTTCAAGGGAAGCCTTGTTGATATGGCTTATTATTTGCCTGGCAAGGAAGTGCATATGGGATGTCAGGTGTATCCTGAAAAATAGGTCTGTGACCAGAGATGTGCAGTGGTTAAAAAAGATTTTGGAAAAGTAGCTAGAAAGGAAAATTAAGAGAGATATTGAGAAGTGGGGTTTTGCAGCAGATAAGGGACGAGGGGGGGGGGGGGGGGGGTAAAGGCTTGTGGATTTTGGGGAAACAGGGCTTTAATAGGAATTGAATTTAAATCCAAAATATATGTGAGTAGTGTAAATGTTTGGTGCAATGTTTTGTAGGGACGATGGTCTTCAGTTAAGAAGGGAAAATGACTGTTCCTTAACATGACTGTTCCTTAGCAAGACTGTTTTTGTTGTATAGTGTAATGGAATTGTTGCGGATTGTTTTGTAGTGTGTAAATTGAACTTACTTTTTACAAAATTTTTTAGACACAGCTAAACATTTTTGTAAGTGTAACATGTCTAAACTTGGAACTTTATATGTATTAGTTTTAGCTTTTATTGTGGTGCTATATGGAGAACAACATTTAGACTGAGAAATAAAAATCATGTTACCATTGTGTTTAAATATGTCAATGATAAATATATAGGCACTTTTTTATTTGACCTAAATTGGTATTTCACCTGAGGAGGATGTGGTATAGACACTTGCATGTGTTAATAAAGATATGACAAAACCACAAGGTTATGATTCCATACCCACCTCCTCTGCTTCTGAAAAACAATATTTAAAAAAAAAATGTAAGAAAAGTCAGTCACAACAACCTTCGATTTAACTGGTTTATCTTTCTTCTGTTTGCAGTGGAGCCCCTCATCAATTTGTGAGTTATTTACTTCTACATCACAGAAGCTGTGTACAACATACCGAAAAGGTTCAGTATTGAATTTTTCAAGATAAAATAGAGCATTGATTTTTAATTACACATTGGAACTAAAAATATCATAATTAATTATAGCATAAAATACAAACCTCAGGAGTGTGTTTTAGTTCTGATAATGACAAGAGAATTTTGACTGTAGGGGCCTATGAATGGCCATGGTAAAAAAGTGAGAATCAAACCCAGCAAATGAGACATTTTCGACATTTGCTTTCAATTTTCAATTGAAAGATATATTATTACACAGTAAAATCAAATAAACCAGAAATGTTAAACAACTGACGTCTATCAATTCACTGACACCAGTTAATTTTTAGAGCCTTCTTGAAATGCACCGTAAATGAGGAGAGCACCAATTCTGGACATTTGTTCTTGACACTCTGGATGAGATGATAGTCCTGTGAAGGACACAACACACACTAGGGGAGCATAAAGTGTCTTGTTAGCCTAACCTGCACACCTTGGTGGGGTAACAAGAAAATAGCAAGAACATATAAATTCCACACAGACTGCAAGCAGGCCAGGAATCAAACCGAGTCCACTGGAGCTGTAAGGGAGCAGTGCTAACCACTCTGTCTCCATACTGCCAGTTTTAGGAATTTTATCTAAAATCAAACAAGTATATAAGAAATGAGATGAAAAACCTTGTAAAAGTCTTGGTTCTTAAAAATGCACTATGCATGCAATATTGTGATCAGTAGGAAAGATGAAAAGAATCAGGTCAGTCTTTAAACAGTTTGCTAAAGTATTTAGAACATGAACAGAAGTGTATCCCTGGCAGCCTGTAATTTTAATTATGTAAGTAGCCATATGCTAAAATATAAAATACAGTGGAACATCTAGCATCTTGGCAATGAGGTTTTGTCACCTGCTGCAGGCTTTATAGAGTCACCAGTTGATGAATACGGATAGTCTCCCACCTTTCATGCTGCTGTGTTAATGTCAAGAAGGTCATGCTAAAATGACACAAGATGGATGGAATATTAGTTTACTAGGAGAGCATACAACGTTGCATTTCAGCATTTTTATAATATACAAAAATATCAAATATCTTGTTAAGTGCTCTTGGCTTCCAAGCTCCTTAGTAACACCTTAATAAGAAGCAACAGAACAGAGGTGGCTTTATTATAAGAGGCAACCCTTCGCAATAATAAACCAGAATTCAAGTAGGATTAAGCCCATTGCTTGGCACCATGGTTTAGTGGTAGTGCTGCTGCCTTGCAGTAAGGATACCAAGGTTCACATTCTGTGTTTTCCCTGCATGGAGTTTGCATGTTCTCCCTGTCTCTGCATGAGGTTCCTGAGAGTGCTCTGGTTTCCTCCCACAGTCCAAAGACATGCAGGTTATGTGGAATGGAGACTGGCTTGGACACAGACAGGCAGACACACTCATGTCACCCAACACACGTTTATTTACAATACCTATTCTGTACAAATGTCCATAAGTGTCACAAACCCCAATCTTCCCCAAAGTCCAGGCCAACCACTCTGCCTCTTTGGACCGCCTCCTTCTCTCTTTCTTGCATCTTGTCCTGCTTCCACCCGACTGCAGCCTCGAATGAAGGGAGGCAGCCCCTTTAATCCATACCCGGATGTGTTCCAGGTGTGCACTGGCAATCCCGCGGACACAACCCAGTGTGGCATAAATGCCGGCTGTCCTCCCGGAAGCACTCCAGGTGTTCCCTCTCTTCTTCCCCCCAGCACTTCCCTTGTGGTGGAAGTACTGGGGTCCAGGGTCCTTCAAGTAGGGGGACGCCCCCTGGCGGTGACCACGGGCCCCTACAGGGTTGGGCTTCCAAGCCCTGTACCCGTGGCCCCCAATACAACCAGGGTGGATGCCCCCTCGCGGTCTGGAGGAGGAATGAGCCCTCCTCCTGTCTTCCTGGGTGTCCCGGCCGGGCATGAGCCCCGTCCGGGTGCCACAGTGCCCCATCGCCAGCGAAGACACGTCGGTCTGAGCGACACAACCCCTGAGGGCGGTTCAACCCCGAAGTGGGTCCTACTATTTGTCCAGGGTCCAATCTGGCACCTTGGACCTCTCTTCTTCGGCACCCTCTCCGAGGTCTTCGCACCCCTCTGTTCTGCGCCGCTCGCGCCTTCGTAGCTTCCGCCGGTTGTGGGGCTGCCCCATCGCCAGTGAAGTGTCCTCCTGCCAGACGGTCCATCCGATGAGAGCCGGCTTCCCACGAAGCAGGTCCTACTGCTTGTCCTGGGTCCGGTCCTGCAACACACAGAAACAAGGGGGCAGAGCCGCTGCCTGGACACCCTTCCCTGGCGTCCCTCTGTGCCACGCACTGGCAGCACTCCCCCCTCTGACGGGGACCCCGGAACTTGTCTGTTTGGCACCCCCTCCGCGGGTTCCGTGTCCCTCCTGATGACGATACTGACAGGACCGCCTGCACTCCTTTCTTCTCCACTGACTTTGGGGATTGGCCCTTCTCTGGACGTGCGCACCCAGCTGCATGTCCCTTCCTATTGGAGGAACCGGCATTCACCCCTCAATTCCTCCTATAACTCTTTGACGCCCCGACGGTCTGGGTCTGCGCATGGAAAATGCACAGATCCAGGCCCGTCTGCGTCCATACAGAACAACGGGAGACTATTTTAGGCTCGGGGCGTCGGGCGCTAGGACCCAGGGCACTCATCAGCCCCTGTCCTGCCTGCCCTCTTGATGTTGCTCCCCTCACCTTGCGAACAGCCTGCACCACTGCATCCACTGTCGGAGATCCCCCTATTCGATACTGCTCATTCGGATCACGGCCAATTTCGGTGGGCTCTCCTTTATGCTGTACGGGGTCGGCTTTACTTACCTTCCCTGCCGTATGACTCTGGCCAAAGGATCCAGCGACGCGTCCTTCCACTGCAGCATGCAGCATCTGTGATGACGTGCGCCGAGCATCTGTGACAGCGGCGCTGCAGCCTGAAGGAACTCCAAGACAAGCAGCACTACTGGCAAAGACAGGAAGTCAGCCGGCGCAGAGCCTACCTGTCTGTCAGCCCCTTGCTTCGACTGCTTCCTGTGGGCCTCCTCCTCCGCCCCAATCGGGTCTCCCTCCGGCACGAGACTGGCATTCCTTGGTTCCGCCTCTCTACAGTCATTGGCGGGTACACAAGACACACTGACCAATCCCGTGCCTGTCACAGGGAGGGACATCCGGTCCACGGCCATTTTAGCTCTTCGCCTCCTAGTGCAGTGACGAGCTGGCTTTTTGAGTTGCAGCGTCTCCTTCTCTGCAGCCTCTGCTGCTGCTTCCGCTTCTTGGAAGCCCTGCAGACCAGCGCGAGTCTGCCATCGACAAGGATCCGGGCAGCCCCTGCCTGCTAAACATAGAACACATGCAGCCCCACAGGGCCTGTTGTCAACAAGCAGGGCACTCACCTCACGGGTCCTGTCTGTCCAGGGAAACGTCCCCGGCATTGCCTCTCTTGACACCGTGCCGTCCCGGGTGCCTTCTGCAATGGCACGCTCCCTGGAGCCCGCTGCACCCAGGTAAGGCCCGTCGATGTTTTGCCGCACCAGGAGAGAACCTCGTGACGGCGGCCCGCTGACGATCTGGCGGATTTTTCCGTGGGGTTGTAGGCACACCGCTCCTGCGGCATGTGTGTGGGGTATTTTTTTCTGGGATTCCCCTACTTGGAACAGGCGGATCATCCCATCTGGGATGCCATTGTGGAGACTGGCTCGGACACAGACAGGCAGACACACTCATGTCACCCAACGCACGTTTATTTACAATACCTATTATGTACAAATGTCCATAAGTGTCACAAACCCCAATCTTCCCCAAAGTCCAGGCCAACCACTCTGCCTCTTCGGACCGCCTCCTTCTCTCTTTTCTTGAACCTTGTCCTGCTTCCACCCGACTCCAGCCTCGAATGAAGGGAGGCGGCCCCTTTTAACGCCCCTTCCTGGGCGTCCTGGCCGTGCATGAGCCCCGTCCGGGTGCCACAAGACGTTAAATTCACCCGAGTGTGTGTGTGTGGGTGGTGTGCGAGTGTCAAGAGAATTGGCCCTGCCTTGTGCCTTATACTAGCTGGGATTGGCTCCAGCAAAACACTCCCACCCACTTGGCAATTCAGTGGATTAGGCAGATGATATGGCAGATGTGTATCTCTGGCAATCTGTATTTTTAGGTATGTAACTGGCCACAAGCTAAACATTCAAAATACAGCAAACGTATCATCTTGGCAAAAGAGGTTTTGTCACCTGCTGCAAGCTGTGTGGTGTCACCAGCTGATGACTAATCATACTCTCCCACCGTTCACACTTCTGTGTTAATGTCAATAAGGTTACACTCAAATGACACAAAATACTTGCAATATTAGGTTATGATGACAGCATACAATGTTTAATTTCAGTACTGTTTAATATACAGATATACCAATGTTCTTGGCTTCAAGGCTCCTTGTTAACAACAGAAACCAGACAGCAGAGAGGTGGCTAAGAGGTAGTTTATTTAAACAAAAAAGACAGAAACTAGAATTCAAGGGGCCATAAGTCTATCGCTGGGTACTCTCATGTACTCAGTCATACCAGGCTAATTTAGAGTCACCACTTAACCTAACCTGCATGTCTTTGCGGTGGCAAACTAGAAGGCAAACAACACTAAGAAGGGAGGACATCTATGATGACTGGTCTGGGTTATGAACCTAGAAACTGTGGACCAGTAGCACTGATCACTGTGCTATATTTCCAGCCATTTAGAGAATCTTTTAAAATAAGAAAAAAATGAAAGATTATAAAAAACAAGGAGCTTATGATGGGCTGGATCATGAATTGGTTTCTGCATGGAAGTTCTTACAGCAAAATAGGCAGTTATCAAATAGATGATGAAAAAAGCAATTGCAATGATAGAAAGAACTTTGGGTGTTCAAGAAGAAGACATTGCAGGATCAATCAAGCAATAGAAGGGGGAATATTATTAAATAAGCAATGACGAAAAAAAACGCAGGTGTACCTAACACTTCTTTCCTGTTGTCAATGGCATTTCACATGCACTGAAGAGAACAAACAACTTCTTATTGTACAGATTCTTTCAAGAAGTGTCGCGTAATGTAGGTCACAGTGAATTAAGGTCAGGTTGCACAAAAAACATTGTGTAACAAGTTTGAGGGGGCGGAGTTCAGAAGGGGCTGTCCCTACTCTGAAGAGTCACTCTGATCCAAGATGTTCAAATAAATTTACTTCTCACAAAATTTTCTGATTCAGATTGAAAAGCCCAAATCCCATGTCATCATAGTTTCACAGCAACAGGTTATTTACTTTCTATTCTTAATTTTCAGAATGTTTGTGAGGGACAGCTTGAAGTTCACATATTTAGCTGATGATAAAAATGAATTACTTTAATTTAATCAATCAATCAATTAATTAATTAAATTTTCATTGATTTTATATTATATATATATATATATATATATATATATATATATATACACACATATATATATATATATATTGTCACAAACTCCACAAAGAGCCATAGCAGGGTTTGGGGTAGCCACCCGTATATTTGGTTTCTTGACTGCAAATTGCAAATAAATGATATCACTGATGTGCACAAAACCAAGTCCAAAACAGAACTGAGGGAATAGGGAAAAGGTGGAGGCTTTTAAAGGGGAAGATAGGAAGTGAGATCAAAGGGGTTGGGCTCATAAGGGTCTTCAGCCATAGGCTCCAGCCTGGATGTGACATCACAGGGGCTGGAGCCAGCAAGGTCTTCTTCCATAGGCTCAAACCCGGAAGTGACGTCAAGAGAGCCAGGTGGAATCTCCCGTGAATGGTCTGCAGGAAGGGAGAAAAAGAGTCAGTGCTGATTCATCACTGATTCGTAATTTCTCTTACTCAAGTCCTTTAGCTACCTCACATGCGCACGTGATATATATATATATTGGAAAAAGGTGCTATATAAGCGCCCGACCCAACACAGATTCACACTGGAGGCATGTATAAAATAAAAAGACTTTTATTGTCTCTTCACCTGTGGGGCACGTCTTCACCATCATCCCCACATGCACAACACAGTCCCAAGTACAAATAAGCACTTAACACACAGCACACTCCTCTCATTCCTCACCACCACCCCTCCTCTAAGCTTTGTCCTCCTCCTTCTGACTCTGGCCAATGAGTGGTGGTTGCTGGCTCCTTTTATTAGGCACCTGTAAGTGCTCCAGGTGCTTGATTGCCGAAATCCGGCTGCACTTCTGGGTGTGGCAAAACTAGTGCCCAAAAGGGGCTAGCAGCTCCTGCTATAGCACCCCCTGGTGGCGCCTGCAGAACCCAGCAGGGCTGAACCTAACTCCAACTCCCATGAAGCCCTGCGGGAGTCCGAGGCACCGCTGCAACCCAGGGAGGCTGCCATCTAGCGTCCAGGGGGAGATATTGGGTTTCCCATGCTTGCTCTCCTGGAACATATGCTGCAGGGGTGTCCTGGCCGGGCATGGGCCCAGGCCATCCGTCACAATATATATATAACTTGCAGTCTTAATCAAAAATAATGCATAAAGAAACAAAAGTAATCGCTATGTAACAGGGGTGACTTCTTATTAAATCAGCTCTGACGTTGAGTTGTCAGATTTGGAAATTCCTTCAAGTCATCTATGTGATAAGTGACACTTGCTTCCAGGTGGTCGTCTTTTTGAAGCCCCAGGACCGGAAGGGTTGAGGACAGTTGGTCTCACTGGGCAGTTTCTCTGGAGTATGGAGAAAGAAAACAACAAGAAAGTTAGTGGCAGCGCCCTCTTTCAGCTCAGGGTGGTATCACTCAATATCATCCCCATGTGACTCACATATCATTTCCCAGTCTGTCATTTGAAAGCAGTCATTTCAGCCATTACAAGCTCCACTTCCTCACTTTCCTGGTAACAGGATGCTGTCTAATAACAGGCTTGTAGCTGGGAATAAGATGAATCAGGTGGTGGTCAGATCAATCCAGAGGAGTCAGTAGTTTACACTTAAAAGCATCATTAACATTTGAATACAGAATGTCTAGCTTGTTATTTCCTCAAGTGGAACAAGATACAAACTGATAGCAATTTGTCATTGTTCCTTCCAAAGTCACATAGTTGAAGAAACCGTACAGTATAACCGCAGGTTCAGAGTGAACCATCATTAAAATGTTGATGACAGAGTGAATTATTTCAGTTGCTGAGTTCCCATTTGCAGAGGGAGGAATATAAATATTTAAGAATTTGAAATGTCTGAACTACAAACTTTAGATTTAACTGTAATATGCATTCCTTATTTATATAGATGACCAGTCCCCTCCTGTCTTTTTCCACACCGCACTGGGTCTCCATCTGCTCAAATGAAATGAAATCTATCCAGCTTTAAAACAGTGTCAGGTATATCAGGTTTAAGTTATCTCTCTGTAAAACACAAAATGCCACTGTACCTGTATGCTCCATGACCTGCTTTGAGGGCAGACAATTCATCTATCTTATTTGACAGCAAGCTATCATTGCCCATTACATTGCTTTTGAGGAACAGTAAAACTTAGCTGCTTACAAACTTGCAATTGCAGTACAAGTAGCTAATTATGGGAGTATTTAATACAGCCCACTTTATTTTCCCAGTGTATTTTTGTTTCACATGTTACTAACATAAGGTAGTCTCCTAGTTGTCTTCGTGAAACCTTCAAGTTTGCAGCCCATTTGAGGGGCAGTTGAGATGAGTTGCCACCCTGGTTTGCATTGAATGCAGATGATCTATAAATTAAAAATCTATTTAAAATCTATTTTTTCAATTTCTAGTGGCTACTATTTATGAAAAGCCAGCAGAAGATTAAATCCAATCTTAATCATGTCTAGTAACTAATAAAACAAGTTTCATAAACAAGAAAAACAAAGAAAACACAAATCTTCCATAAAAAGGCTTTTGTTCTGACAGCGCCTGCAAGTAAGATACTCTTGGGATTATAAAACTTTCCTTATCCTTTAAAAGCTTTTTATGGGCTTGCATCCAATAGGTCATCTTTACTTAGTGTTGTTATGTATGTAACATTATTTAAATGTTATTTTGAGATGTTGTAATGTTATGATTTGTTTGTACTTTTATTAGTATTTACCATTTTATGGTGATGCTGTTTTGTATATCATATGGTTGCCAGACACATGATGCAACACCACATTATGTGTGATAGCATGACTTCAATGGTATGCATGATGGGAATACAAATTGCTCAGTATCCACGTTTTTGGACAAGGCATCTTTTCAATTCAGTTCTACTTAGGAAAAGGAACTTTAGTAACCAGCAGGACCTTACTGTTGAGTTTTTTTAACCTACTTATTTGGTTTTTGTTTTTGAGCTCATTTGGCTTTATGCTATCATACATGCTAGAATATTTTAAAAACTCTTTTGCTCTTTCTCTTTGACCAACCATGACTACAATAAAATTTGGTTCACAAATATTAGTGATCCTGAAGAGAAAAGGACGTTTTCATAAAGAAAACAGTAACACAGAAATGTAAAATTTCCGGCACTGAGCAGGCTCCTGTCAATAATGGAGAATCCACTGCATCCACTGAACAGTATCATCTCCAGACAGAGGAGCAGCTTCAGCGACAGACTGCTGTCAATGTCCTGCTCCACTGACAGACTGAGGAGATCGTTCCTCCCCCACACTATGCGACTCTTCAATTCCACCCGGGGGGGTTAAACGTTAAAATTATATGAAGTTATTGTCTGTCTGTATACCTGCATTGTTGTCACTCTTTAATTTGATTAATGATTTATTAGTTCACATACCACCAATTATGTTTAGAATTTTATCACTTGCAAGGATGTTTGGAAAACTAGATCTGGGGCAATGGCTTAGATAGGTCCTTCCATTTGGAAATCCTCAATACTAGTTGTGTCAAAATCAGTTTTATTTAAGGATTAACAATCCAGATCCAGATGCAGTTGGGAATATATCAACAAACAACTACTGCCACATTTTATATAAAAACAAAAAACATACAGGTACCTACTGTGTCTGCTCATCACAATCATGTATTCTTGAAACTTTCTTCCTTCTTATACACATTTCTTTTCTAACAAAGCAACCAACAAACAAAAGACCGAAATCACCAAAAAAAACCAAATTGACATCAGCTGATAAAATTGAGTAAGAGAGGCAGTCTGTATTCAGGTGAAAGTCTGGTCTTGACCGTACTCCTTGGATTTTTGATTCTTCAGCGAGGGTCACTTGCCAAAAGCCACCCTCAGAAAGTGTGTCTCATTTTGTAGAAATCACAGCTTGGAGAATCGTGCAGACTGTCTTCATTTTGATTAGCTGAGAGGATTAGAAGGAAAAATAGGTGGACAAGTAGATCAAATAAATTAACATTGTGCTATAAAGAGCTACTAGGTATTACAAGTTTTTGCTCACCAAAGAATCCAGTAAATTCCAGTGCAGTAGTTGTAGTATGTTTATTTAAACAAAATATCCATTAAGGAAATATATATAGCAACAAATACAAAAACATGATCGATAAAAATATTTACAAAGTAATTAAAAAACACCAAAGAGACTATATAAAAAGGAAGCACATTTAAGATAAGGATGGATCCCTGGCTATAACAAAACACCCTATCTGCTTCACCAAATCATTCAAATTTTGTATTTTAGAAGGCAAATCAAGAAACGTGAGATTGCACGCTATATACAGTACTGGCCCATCAAGACAACAGGAGATGGAATTTTGTTTGAATGCTGTTTATGGACTACACTTTAGCATTTAACACAATAACCCCTCTAAGCTCATCACAAAGCTCAGGAATCTACGTATGAAAACTTCACTGTGCATTTGTTTTTTAACTTCTTGACCAGCAGACCCCAAGTGGTCCCTCTGCCTCACTTTTCTGGATGAAGTGATAGTCTGTTACACTGGTGTCAGAACAATAGTCCTCCTGAATGTCAGCAAGACAAAGGTGTTGATTGTAAAACAGCAGAGGCACTACCATCCCCTCAATATTAACAGCACTCTGGTGGGAGAGGGTGTGCTCTTTCAGATATCTCAATGTCCACATCACAGAGGACCTGACCTGGTCCAAGCACATGACACCTTGTTAAAGAAAGCATGACAACGTCTCTACCACCTCAGATGCCTCTGGGATTTTAGGTTGCCTTCCTAAATTCTAAAAACTACTACACATCTACCACTGAAATTATCTTGACTGGAATTATTACCGCCTGGTTTAGAAAACAGCATGCAGCACAACCACAAGGCTCTATTGAGAGTGGTGCGGTCAGCTGAATGTATTACTGGGTGTGCCCACTCTAACTGTCAGGACATCTACATTAGGTGATGTTGGACTAGGGTGAACAAAAAATATATCAATAATACCCAGCCATCCCAACTACGGCCTCTTTTCTGTAATGTGGTAAACACTAACCACTGCTCAGCGAGCCTGAGGAGGAGCTTCTGTCCACAGTCCATACACATCCTGAATAAGGAGAGTGCCTATTGTTAATTCTTTCATATTAAGTCTGTTATTAATTAATTATTGTTATAACAATAATGCACAATCTTAGAATTTAGCAACTAAGTATTTCACTACATTACATACTGTACTGTGTTTATGTGACAAATAAAATTTAATTTGCCTTGTGAGATACTTGCTCCTCTGGTAGCAGTAATGGCTGTAGTGTTATTTACAGTATAATATCTATTCTAGTGAAAAAGATATATAACAAAAAATAATACATCTTTCAATTGAAATGTAATGTATTAATATGCAAGTAAGAATTCAGTCCTAGTACTGTACTACTACTGTTTAGTAGGTTGCTTGGGGTTACACCACTAGATGGTGCTTTAGTGTCTTATTCTCTCATCACTGCTGTTTCCTAATATCTGTTGGAAGTTCCCCTGCTCTGAATTCATCCCACCTCGTCCTGTGAAATTTGTACCGATCTCTTCAGGTATGACCGCACTTTGTTTAGCTATGTGCCCTTGTATTTCAGGTTGGACAGCATCTCCCTCACACCTTGACTTAAGCACTTTAAAAATTATATTGCATGACAGCAAAGGGGCTTCAGGGTGCAGAGGTTAGAGCTGCTATCTCATGCATCTACGATCTGTGTGGAGTTGGCATATTCTGTTTAATTGGTTATTCTGGTTTTCCTCGTAATCCTAAACTTGTAAAAAGTGTATGAGCTTTGCAAAGGACTGGAACGTTTAAGGTTGTTCTTTGCTGTGGACCCTCGAATTTTTGCATGTTATGTCTTCTCTCAGTGGCCTGGGTTTGAATGCCACTGTGGTCATTGTCTATGTAGAATGTATGTACTCCCATGTTGGCTCATACAGTAATTTTCCTCTGTTTTCCTTCTACTGAGGATTTTTGGGGTATACATGAGTGTGCTATTAGGTGACATCCACCCCATCCATGTTAGCAACCTAGATATTCTAATATCTATTGGTAAAAATGCAGCAAATAAAAAAATTGTCTTCTAAGGAAGGTTTCAGCTGTAATTTTGGAAACTAAGGGAAATACAGTATAAATTACTAAAAAATGTGCATCAAACTAGGGCTGATTATTTAATGTTGCGACCCAAGAAGTGACACAATTTTAGATATGTATACAGGTTTGAAAAAGTGTGACTCTAAATCTAGGTATTTTCTGCTAGGGGATTGCTAATTATTTAAGTGAGTGTGTATTGTGTAATAGATTGGTGTCTGTCAAGGGTTATGTTCCTCTCGTGCCTGCCAAGATAACCTGCAGCTTCAGTTATAGCAAGTATTAAACAACAGAACAAATAAAAAATTTTAATTAGCGAAAGATTCCCTAATTTGAGGTGTTCATAAGAAAAGTAATAATAAACATGACAAACAAGAAAAGTTCCTTCAAATAACTAGAATATTAAAATGTATGCCTCAGTTTAAACGATTAAAGTCTAAATAGTCTCCTTTGTAAAAGACATTTTCACCCTCTAATAGAAATCCAGAGAGGACTAGATCCCTAGTAAAGAATCAAAAATAATATATTAGTAATCACTGACCTTCAGATAGTCTAAAACAGTGCTTCCCAAACTCAGTCCTGTGGCTGCAAGTTTTTGTTCCAACCAAACTCACAATAAGTGATAATAGATAGATAGATAGATAGATAGATAGATAGATAGATAGATAGATAGATAGATAGATAGATAGATAGATAGATAGATAGATAGATAGATACTTTATTAATAATTGATCTCATTTAGTTAGTTGGTCTTGTTTTTTTTTCTCTTCTCTTAGTTTGCATTCAGAAAAGCACAGCAGTATGATTTTTATTCTATGAGACATTTAGAAATATTTTTCTTTTTGCTATAGCTTTAAATGCTTAACTCTTGTTTATAGTTGTCCTATTATTTTTCCCTTATTCTGTGTAGTTTGCTCCCTTCATCATTCTCTTTTAAAACAAGCAAAGCAGGCACCCGGGTGAACAACACTAAATTATAAAAGGCTCCAACTGATTCAGTGTCAGACCCACTAATTCATCACTAACGGAAGGGAAGAATGGAAAGCAGGATGAACAGAAATAAAAAATTAAAAAAAAACATTATCCACATGTAACTGCTTCATTTTATTAAAATTATTAACACACTTACTTTTGCGATTTCTTAATTGACCCCAAAACACAGAAACATGAAAAGAACAGCTCACTTAATTAGGCTAGGAGTCCAATTAAAAACAGAAATTGGATGGAACAAAAACCTGTAGCCCCTGGAGGGGGGTCCCTAGGACCAAGTTTGGGAACCACTGGTCTAAAATGACAGCTCACATGAATTTGTTTAAAATTTGTAATTTTTAACCTTCTGAGAGTGGCCCTTAGAGAGCTGGACCACCGATAAATAATCAAATATAAAAAATATTACCATATTCTTGACAAGCAATCTCAGAAGTTCTGTGAAAAGCAGTGACTTTGAACCCTTGTATTCCATTAGGGGGTACACCCCTGGGGTCATTTAATGTAGCAGGCACAACTTCATGTCCTTCTGACACCTACTGGTTAACTCTTTATCAAAAGGGTGTGGTTTCCTGCACAAAATATGCTCCAAAAACGGCCTAAAAATATGGGGGTTTTTTAGGTCTACAAAGGAACCCCAAAAATCTTGATGTCTTGCATAACTAGACATTAAGACGAGTTCAATGGTATGTCATATGTGGGGGGTTACAAAACCAGCTGAAGTGATTTCAAATCTTTCATCATAAGTAACTCTCATGAACACAATAAAAATGAGCAAATGACATCTGAATGAATGTAGTTGCTGTAATGGAATGGTTTTGTAAAATGCATGAAAATTGATCATTTTGTTCATTGATAGAGCAATTCTCATTACTGTTTGGCTGTAAATGTTGCACAAGAATGTGAATGCTTTCAGAAGTCAAGAGTTGCTGTTGGAACTGTACCACAGTTCTCTCCCTTTCAATGAGACTGGAGTTTCGTGAATTATTGATGTGAATGTGAGCTTCAGCACACTCAAAGATATTTTGAAATAAAATGCAAAATGTCTGAAACAAAGCTTGTTAAAGCATAATCAGAACTGTTAACGGATATCATTGTAATTGCTGTAATCTGTTTTTATTTCAGGATTCAAAAATGGAAGACTATGAATCTGATCTATATAATGAAACAGAAGGATTTTTTGAATATGATATTAATGCATATCCTTGTAATAAGAGTAATATCCGGGATATGATTAATAATATTATGATATATGTTTATTCTGTAATTATGGTTCTTGGCCTTATTGGCAATGGATTGGTGATAACTACCTATGCGTTCTACAAGAAACCCAAGTCCATGACTGATGTTTTTCTCCTTAATGTGGCCATAGCAGACATACTGTTTGACCTCTCTCTTCCATTATTTACAATCAATCAATTGAATAACTGGATAATGGGTAATTTCACATGCAAACTGCTCAAAGGCATCTACAGCGTTAACTTGTACAGTGGCATGCTGCTGCTTGCTTGCATTGGCTCTGACCGCTACATTGCCATTGTTCAAGCAAGGAGGTCATTCAATCTTCGGTCAACTGCCCTGATATACAGTCATGTTATTTGTTTTTGTGTTTGGTTGGTAGGAATTGCTGTGTCCCTACCCACTTTCATATTCTATGAGACTTTTGAAGTGAACAACTCCACAGTGTGTGATCACAGGTTTCAGGACAATGAGACAGCTATCATTTTAAAGACAGCAATGCCCGCCATTCAGCTCTCTGTTGGCTTTTTCCTTCCTCTCGTCATTATAATCTTCTGCTATTCAAGCATTATTTTCACACTGTTGCACACCCGTAATTTCCAGAGGCACAAAGCTGTGCGAGTTGTTGTGGCAGTGGTGATTGTTTTTGTGTTCTGCCACCTTCCTTATAACATTGTTTTTCTAATCAACTTAATGCGGAAATTTAGAACAGACCGTTTCTGTCTGGATGAAACAAACCATTCCAAGATGATAATCCTTACGGAGACCTTGGCTTTCTTCCATTCATGTCTAAATCCGGTACTATATGCATTTATTGGTGTCAAGTTTAGGAACCACTTCAGAAAGATTTTACAAGACCTGTGGTGCATCAGCAAGAAATACATATCTGTCAGACGACCTTCAAGATTTACATCAGAAATGTACATGTCCCGCAAGACCAGCGAGGTGTATGACGTCGATAATGGCTCATCTTTTACAATGTAGGTTTTGGCTTTCTCCTTTCTGGGTTGGATTGCATGGCTGCAGTCTGTAATCTACAAAAGCAAGCCAATATGAAGAGCTGGTTTACGGCGAAAAAACAATGGCATCTTTGATTGTCAAGAAGACATGTGAATATTTTATATTTTTTATTTGAAAGGAACAGCAGACAATAATGTCAAATCTATTTTTTCTTTGTAACAGGATCTGGTCCAAAACAATTATGATCCTTTTGAAAGAACTTTGCAGTCTTAAAACCTGAGCAGAAATTAATCCCCGGACCCGTCATCTAAATGCCACACCATCTAGTTGTTCATCTTCTATATTCACCCCTATTTTCAATTACATTCTGGACCCAGCTGTCAGTCAGCCAACCGTTAAAAGTGGTATACACAAGCAAAAAATAACTGCTTGAAATTTGGAGTGCTCCAGAATAAATCAGATGATTCTACTCACTCAACCTGCCAAATCTATCATTCAAATGGAATCTTTCAAGAATGATACAGGACTTCTTTACAGTAGAAATGTCTTCCTTTTGGATTCAAAGTTGTAATTTACATTCTTTTTGCTTGCCGACTGTATTCTGGATCAGCACACTTAAAGTTAATTGTTAAGTTTAACCAATTGATCAAGAGGGAGATATGGTAGCATTGTGGTTAGCTTTGATGTCACACAAGCCTTGGCAGCTCTGGTGTAAATCCCTTCTGCTTATGTCTACATGTTATTCTCTAGAGCAGGGGTGTCGAATTCCGGTCCTGGAGGGCCGCAGTGGGTGCAGGTTTTCATTATAACCATCTCCTTAATTAGTGATCAGTTTTTGCTGCTGATTAACTTTTTTGCATCTGTTTTAATTGACGTGACTCAGACCCCTTAGTTGTTTCTTTGTCCTTAATTAGCAGCCAAACAATAACGAGACACAAAACAAGCAACCATATGACCAGCTAAACTGTGCCCATCACACAATAGCTGAAAATAAAGAAAGGTGAAGGTCTTAGTAAAACAGAACATTTTGGAAATGTCTGCTGTGGCAAAATGAGAGCAGCAACAAGCCATGGAATTAAATGACGGGTTCAATTAACAGCAAGAATCAGCATCTCATTAAGAAAGTGATTGGAGTGAAATTGGTTGGAGTTTGAACCCCCCAGTTTAATTGATAATCTGTTGGCTCACTTCACATCTCATTTCTGTTTGGCTATCATTTAATGAAGAAAAGAATCAATTCTGGGGACTGAATCCTTAAAACAGGGCTAAAGAAAAGAAGTTAATTAGCAGTGAAAACTGGTCACTTATGAAAATGGTTAGAATGAAAACCTGCAGCCACTGTGGCCCTCCAGGCCTGGATTTTGACACCCCTGCCCTAGAGGCTACATTTTCCTCCTAGATCTTAAAGATTACTTTAAATTGGTGACCCTACAGTTTCTCACATGAGTGAGTGTGGCTGCACATACCATGCAATGGACTGGCATCTCTTTTAGGGCTGGGCCTACTTTGTGTCTGAGGTATGATAGACCACCAGAATCCAATGATGTTGGAAACAGGCTGGGAAATGGACAGGTGGCTGGATATGTTGATGGTTGGTTAACTCATAAAGATGGTGTCAAATAAAGTGAGGAACACAGAAAAAGGTTTGGGGTAGTCACCCAGTATACTTGAAGACTGGGTGAAAACAAAAAACAAAAAGTCCTCAATATCTCTTTACAAAGTTGAGTCCAAAACAGATCTCTTGTATGGCTAATAAAATGGCATTTTTAAAGTCGGATGGGGGAAGTGATGCCATCGGGCCCAGAATTGGAAGTGACGTCATCGGCCCCAGGTGGAATCTCCCTTGGGTGGTATGCAGAAGAAAGAAAGAAAGAAAGGGTTAGTGCACACTGCCACCCCCTGGTCCGGCATGGAATTACCCCCTTTCAAGCCCTTTAGCTGCCTCCCATGAGTATGTGTGTGACAATAGTTAAAAAGAAAAGTAAGAATACAAGCATATTAATTAAGCTTGTACATGCATTCTTTTTTCATGTTTCTCTACATGTTATCTTTTTGTATGTTTCAAGGCCTATAAACACAATTTTTAAAGGTTCAGTGTTTAATCAACATGCCAAAAATAATGCTTTGTGCCTTTTTATATGTATAAAACATAAAGATGTATTTATTTTTGTAACAATCGATCTTTTATTTGTTACTCAACAACACAAAAATAAAGCTATCACAATGTACAGTTTGTATCATAAACAAGGTGAAAAATGTAAATTGTTCAGCAGGATATTTGACAAATATTTCTAAGTGCTGTCTCATGCTATCTGTGTAGTTTAATGACAATGAGAAATTCTGATTTATTGTAAAATGAGTTTGCTGCTTGGTAAAATTTACTCAACAGCTTACAAGGCAATGCCTTCATGATAAAATTTGTTGCTGAATCTTTTTAGAGATATAAACATTATTAATTGGAAGAAAAATATTGGCAAATTCAGCTTTTTCAGAATGGTACTGATTTAAGAAAAATATGTCACCAGATACATTTATGTAACAGTTTTTTGCCATTAACTGTTTTGGTTATTTTTATGTAAAACGGTTTTTAACATATTTTCCCATCTAGTTTTTAAATATTTATTTAAATAATTAGACTTGGAAAAACTTTGTTGAAAATGCTTTTGTATGATATTTTTTGTTGTTGTTGTGTTTTGTTTGCATTTTTGGATATATTTCAAAATAAACATTTTATATAGCATTGTCTTTCCTACTATACTTTGGGTCAGCAGTTACTTAACTGAATGCTCAATATTATGTGAAAAAATATATATTCTTAATTTTCTGAAACTTTTTTTTATATTGACAGATGGTTTACAATTTAAGAATGATATATTACAACAGAAATCTGCTCAGTTCGGTATCAGAATTGTGATTTTGTAACATATAATACATAAAAGTATGTAATAAAAATTTTTGAAGCTATTGCTACTGTAAATAACTGTGATAATCAAAACCACATAAGCAAATAATAATGTACTATATCACTTATATACTGTATGTTGAGCAATATTAAAGTGATATATTTTAAATACACCTGCTTATATATTACTCTATGAAAATATATATGTTTTTTTTTATCCTCACCTTTCTTAAGTCTAGTGTTGCAAGCACATTATTTTACCACAAACTGTAGAGGACGATCCTAAAGGAGACCACTGGGACTGACTCTAGATATGTCATGGTATTTAAAGCTAAAAACTGTGTCCATGTAGAAAATTATTGAGATATGACTTCACATTTTGGGATTTTTAAAACATTTTGTAAAAAAAATGGTAATTGAGTTTTGTATTATCTTTGAAGAGAAGCAGTATTAAATTTTGAAATCTCATGTATCTTTTTTGATATATATTACATATTTGGACAAAGAGAACAGTATATTATGTGTGTGTATATATATATATATATATATATATATATATATATATATATATATATATATATATATATATATAAATATATATATTGTGAAAAGATGAGCTTCGACACAAGACAAAGGTTTGGAGCAGCCACCCATGTACTTGACCTTGGCTGCAAAAGGTACAATTTCAATACAACTGTGAATCAATCTGAGTCCAAAACAGAACTGATCAACAGAGGAAGTTGGGTTTTATTGGGAGGTTTAAGGTAGTGATGTCATCCTCAGGGCCGGGACAGGAAATGATGTCATCCTTGGGGCTGGGACAGGAAATGATGTCGTCCTTGGGGCTGGGACAGGAAGTGATGTCTTCAGAGGCAAGTTGGAAGTGACATCTTCGCACTCAGCTAGAATTTCCTGTGTCTGGTCTGTGGGGACAAAATAAGAGGGTTGAGTGCACCCTGCCACCCCACGGCCGGGCACGGACTTTCTTCTGGTCCCTGTGGCTGGCTCCCATGTGTACATCTGTGACACTATATATATATGTGTGTGTGTGTGTAATCTAATACACTACCAGTCAAAAGGTGTTGACATTTAACACTTTTAAGTTACTGTTAAAAGCTGAAAAATAGTGTAATTTTCAGATTTATACACAAAGGCCTTTTTTAGGGAACAAGTAATGGGTTAACAACAGTTTTTTGTAGCAATGAAAGTTAATTAAGCCTTGAAAGGTGAAGCAAACAATTCCCACTGATGTCCTAACTTTTTAGGATTACTTACAAACTTGGAACAAACTGTTTTGCTACTACTACTGAGGCATTATTTGGAAAATTTTGCACTCCATATTGCTATCATAACGGTGAGAAAAAGAAAGACGGGCCATTATAACCCTTTAAAGTGTAGATCTTTCCTTTAAAGTAATTGGAATGAAAAGAAATTTGGAAACTGGAGGAAACTCTGACAAGAAGAATCAGAAGACAAGTTTCTGACAGTTAAGCTTGAGAAAGAGAGAGAGGCTATTCACTGGACTAAAAATGGGGGTGTTGTAAAACGTTTGACTGCTATTATCTCTCTCTCTATATATATATACATATATATATACTGTAGTGACAAAAGGCGCTATACCAGCGCTTAATCCAATTCCCACAGGAACAACACAGTCCCACAAGCACAGCACACACACAATCCCAATACTTTTCTTCTCTTTTCTCTTTTTTTCTCCTCCATTCTCCATCTGGCCAGCTTCATCCTCCTCCTCCCGACTCTGACTCCCAGAGTAGTGGCTGCTAGCTCCTTTTATAACACACCCAGAAGTTCTCCAAAGTGCTTGATGATTGATTTCCAGCAGCACTTCCGGTTGTGGCGGAAGAACTGCCCATAAGGGCTCAGCAGCCAACAGGGCTGCACCAAACTCCAACCTCCCATGGAGCCCTGCAGGAGTCCAAGGCACTGCTGCATCCCAGGGGGGTTGCCATCTAGTGTTCCAGGGGAGGTAATACTCTGGCCACACTGCCTCCCCCAATCTTCCCAGCATGGAGGTGTGGAGGCCAGGCAAGGGCCTTGGCTGCACGCTACAATATATATTTATACTGTATATATATACATTTATGTCAAATTTTGTTAGAATGAAGAGCTCAAGTCTGAAAAAATAATTAGTTACAACAGCGATTTCATTATAATGGAATTAGAACATAGAGCAGTCTTTTGGCATGTACAGCTGACAAAGCTGAATGCTAGCAATAATGGCAGCGAGAACCTTCAACTATTTCTGTAAATTGCTTTAGTTACATATATATAAGGTTTGTCCTGCACCCCATATTCACACTATAACTGCCTCAACCACTAGTTCCAATTCAAAAAAACTTCTTTTATAATACTGTACCTTTTGTTTAAGGCTCCAAAGTGCTTCAGAAGATACTGACATCACAATAAACACAGTCCAAACTATAGTCTTCTCACTTCTCTTCTTTCTCTCCAGGAAAGTGTTGTCATCCTATACTCATGACTCCAGAAGACCCAGGAGCACTTCCCGCACAACAAAACTAAAGACTGTTTTTTATAGCTTAAACTCAGTTTGTGAACTAACAGAAGAAAAAAAAACAGATTTTGTGTGTGGATTATTTAAACACTGTATCTACTATGTATAGCTAAAAATAGTAAGATGCAAAGGTACTGAGTCAAAGTAATAAGAGCAGAACTGTGTATAAGAAAGGGAAAAATTAACACATATCTGTACAAGAGATATTTTTTTGAACAGAAAATTACAAAAACCACAACGAATGTTCTAGTCACAAGGTACCCTAACAGACTATTGAGTAACACATCTGGGCTCTTAAATTAATAGAAAACAAGAAATTAAGCTCATTTAGTGCAGCTATTTTGCATGTAATTATCCAAATGGCTTCCCTCTGTAGAAAACCGGAATCAAAATGGCCATCCTTTATATATGGCTGAAAAAGACTAAGAATTTAGTTTGTCAATGAAGTGTTTTATAATTGAATGTTGCATTAACCAAGACCTAATATTAATTTTGTGTTCTTTAATCCTGGTCCGAATAGCTCTCACCAACTGTACAATATATGAATAAAGTGACCACCTAAAGCAGGGGTAGGCAACGTCGGTCCTGGAGTGCCACAGTATGTGCAGGTTTTTGTTCCAACCCAGTTCCTTAACGAGAACTCAATTATTGCTGATGAAGCACATATTGCTTAAGTGACATTTTAATGCTTCATTTTAGTGGTCTCGCTTGTTAAGGTTCTCCAACCTTAATTGCTTATTTCAATCTTAAACTGCTGCATTCAGTGTTTTAATTGCTCCTTATTAGCAATAAGATGTAAAAGACAAAGCAGCCAGCAGTTCTCCAGCTAGCTTTTTTCCAATTACATCTGTGTGTGTTCATCATGCACCGGTTTGATTTAATAAAACACTTAATAGAAAAATGTGACAGACTGAAAATGATCTGTTTTAGGCTTCAAATCATTTGGATGATATCCTTGGAAAGGAAAAAAATCTACGATATAAAAGCCTTACATTGCACAGACTAACAAGCCATAAAATTAAATAAGGTCTGAGATTGGCAATGATTGGTTTCTAATTAAGCAATTGGGTTGAATAAAAACCTGTAGCCACTGCGGCTCACCAGGACCGACATTGCCTACCCCTGTTTTACATCTTATTGCTAATAAGGAGCAATTAAAACACTGAATGCAGCAGTTTAAGATTGAAATAAGCAATTAAGGTTGGAGAACCTTAACAAGCGAGACCACTAAAATGAAGCATTAAAATGTCACTTAAGCAATATGTGCTTCATCAGCAATAATTGAGTTCTCGTTAAGGAACTGGGTTGGAACAAAAACCTGCACATACTGTGGCACTCCAGGACCGACGTTGCCTACCCCTGACCTAAAGCATATGATGATGGGGCAGTCATAGAGAGAAGCAGTCGCCGCATATCATTGATTGTTCTGGTCAAAAAAATAACAGGACATGGCCCTTTTAGGGCAGCACGGTGGCACAGTGGTAGCGCTGCTGCCTCGCAGATAGGAGACCCGGGTTCACTTCCTGGGTCCTCCCTGCATGGAGTTTGCATGTTCTCCCCATGTCTGTGTGGGTTTCCTCCCACAGTCCAAAGACATGCAGGTTAGGTGCATTGGCGATCCTAAATTGTCCTTAGTGTGTGCTTGGTGTGTGGGTGTGTGTGTGTGTGCCCTGCGGTGGGCTGGCGCCCTGCCCAGGGGTTTGTTTCCTGCCTTGCACCCAGTGTTGGATGGGATTGGCTCCAGCTGACCCCCGTGACCCTGTAGTTAGGATATAGCAGGTTGGATAATGGATGGATGGCCCTTTTGTGTAAATGACAAGAAACTCAAGAAATGATAGATAGATACTTTATTAATCCCAAGGGGAAATTCACATACTCCAGCAGCAGCATACTGATAAAGAAAATATTAAAGAGTGATAACAATGCAGGTATACAGACAGACAATAACTTTGAATAATGTTAACGTTTACACCCCCCACCACCACCCCCAGATGTAATTGAAGAGTTGCAAAGTGTGGGGGAGGAACAATCTCCTCAGTCTGTCAGTGGAGCAGGACAGTGACAGAAGTCTGTCGCTGAAGCTGCTCCTCTGTCTGGAGATGATACTGTTTAGTGGATGCAGTGGATTATCCATGATTGACAGGAGCCTGATCAGTGCCCGTCGCTCTGCCACGGATGTCAAACTGTCCAGCTCCGTGCCTAATCACAAGTAATGTGTATCAGCCTAAAAATAGGTGTCACAACTTATTTCTGAAAGTCCTGATTCGTTCCATATTTTAGATGTAACTGATTTATCAATGCAGTAGTTTTGTGCAATGTCAGAAAACTGAGCAGCAAGCAAAAATACAACACACTGGACTGGGAGTCAAAGGCTGAAAAAACGGTTGTAATGGAGAAGGCAAAATGTACTCTTTTGTCAAAAATCAAAACGAGAGATTAGTTGAAAAAATTACCAAGGGTTTGAAACCAGAAACACTAAGAAATGTATGTTATTTTTTTAAACGGTTTGTTATCCAAATCACAGATAATGAGCGAAGTGTGGCTCTAGCATTTAAACTATCATGTTGTAGATGACATCAGATATTGCAACTCACAGAACTGTGCCCACTGGCAACAAGGAACAGCATCTGTGGAATAAGAGTCCACAAATTGGTAGTGCCTTTGTACAAACAAAATACCATTGAGTGGCTGTAACAAACATAATAATACAAAATAATGCTTCCTCTCAAAACACATAAGAGAGAAACATGGCTATAAATCTTTTATGAAACATAAAACATGAATTTCTATGAATAAACCTCACAAAAGTCTTAGATATCAAAGAGAATGCATTTTTATAAGTAGATATTCATAACATTATGGAGCTTGTGGAAAACTAAGGAGTGCACCAGCTCCCCAAACCCGACACAAGCAGATGCAAGGCACAGGTCCAGCACACGCAAAGGCTTTTACTCAGGAAATTCCTCAAGCAAGAGTTTCCCACAGTAATAAGCACAATCACAATAAGCACATAATAAAGCACTCAACACTTCTTTCTTTAACTTTTTCTCTCTTCCTTTTCTCTGTCTTGGTCTACCTCAACTCTCTTTTATGCACAATATGTCCTTGTATGTGTCATTTTGTGGGCATACCTCATAAACAAAATACAGATTACTCATTTGGAATAAAGTTTCACTTATAACATTGTAAGATGCTAGAAACTTTTGAGGGAAACAGCTCCTGTAGATTTTGCTTAACAGAGACAACAAATTGGTGCTTTCCATTCACATTGCTACAGTATTTTTCTGCTAAAATGAAAGCTTTATGTAGAGAATATGCTGTGCTAAACACATTACATTTTTATTCTCCTTTCGATTAAAATGCCAGCTCTACCTCTTGTTACCTAATACAATATTAAGCTTGGTATTGACAGAAGTCAATAGGGATGAAAGAATAAAATGCTGCTTTGCCTTATTTGTTTGCAGTGACAGGAAGAGGCAAACAGCACGTGGTGTTAACCCTAGCAAGGGGCTCTACACCTCAACAGACAAAAGCTAACAGGCATCTTACAAAGTGACCTGTGAAGGTCTTACTCAGTCCTCTGGGACTAAGAGACAAAAGTCAGTCCTCATATTAATATGCAAGTAGAAGCAGAGGACAAGCACAACATAAAAAAAATACAGAACCAATGAAATAAGGAAGTAAAAACAAAACACAGGGTAAATGGTAATTAAAATACTAACAAGAAGAAACAAAGACAAGACAGTAACCCTCTGAAACACTATAATAAACAATATTATGAACACAAAGTCAAGAAATGATCACCCACTGAGATCTGCCCCTTTTAATGTCTGTTGAAAGCATAATACCAACAATTATTGTGGTAAAGCTGCACAAATATAGGGTAAGTGTTCTCGTCAAGTTCGTTATCGGGTTGGTCTACTGTTGCACTTTAAGATGAGCACACACATACATAGCTATACGCATACACACAGACTCTAACCACAACAGTGCCCCATGAATGACACAGACGCTAATTAACCTTTAGCACTTTAAACCACACAAGTGCTTTAGGAATAACACAGCCTGTCACTCAGCACTTCAAGAGACTTACTTATTATCGGCACGAACAACATACAATGTTTCAATGATATCTCAGACCTCAATATTACTTTTGGTCTACAAGGATACTGTAAAGAAAACACAAACGCGCATAAAGGTTTGGGGTTTTCCGGCCCCGTATACTGTAGGAAAGTGCTGAAAAATAATTGCAAAAGTACAACAGTTTCATAACACCGTCCGCCATCATGGCGGATGGGGGGAACATTTATGTAGCGGGACCGGAAATGGATAACAGGACTGCTGGGAAGGAACCGAGATGAATGCTGGGACTGCTGACGTCATCGGGGTGTGACAGAGGGAAGGCGGAAGTGGCGTGTTGTTGTGCAGTGTTCAGGAGGATTCATGGCGGTGGTGTGTCTTTCTTTCTGTAGAAATAAAGAGAGAGAGGTTAGTACTCCGCCATTCCCGTCTGGCATATGATGTCGCGTTACCTTTTGGATCGTTCCGCGGCTCCCTAATCGCGCGTGCGTGACATGCCCCCCCCCCCCCTTAGCCCAGACCCATCGGGTCGGGCGGACCGAACCGAGAGGTCGTGAACCCGGGAGAGGGCATCAGCATTGGCTTGAAGGGGACCCCGGAGATAAATGACGGTAAACTTATAGGGCTGCAGGTCCAAAAACCACCTGGTGACTCGGGGGTTCGACTCCTTGTGCAGGGCCATCCACTGGAGAGCAGCATGGTCCGTTACCAGGGTAAACTCCCGACCCAGCAGGTAGTACCGCAGATGAGTCTTCGCCCACTTAATGGCCAAGGCCTCCCTCTCCACCGCCGTGTACCTGGTCTCTTGGTCCAACAGTTTCCGGCTCAGGTATATCACGGGGTGTTCGGCACCTTCGACACTTTGGCTCAGCACGGCACCCAGGCCTGTGTCCGAAGCGTCGGTCTGGAGAATAAAAGGTAAAGAGAAGTCAGGGGTATGTACTATAGGTGCCGACGTTAGGGCCGTCTTTAAGTCACTGAATGCTTGTTCCGCTTTGTTGTTCCATACCACATACACAAGAGTCCCTTTCTTTGTCAGATCAGTCAAGGGTGCTGCCCTTTCGGAGAAACGGGGAACAAACCGGCGGTAGTATCCCGCTAACCCCAAGAAGGCTTGCACCTGTTTTTTGGTTATCGGACGGGGCCATTCCAAGATGTCTTTTACTTTGGAGCATTGCGGTTTCACTTGTCCCCGTCCCACTAGGTAGCCTAAATACTTGGCCTCCCTCAAGCCAAAGAAGCACTTTCGGGGATTGATGCTGAGGCCGGCCTTCGCTAGTGTGGCAAGAACAGCATACACCTGCAGTATATGTTCCTCCCAGGTGCTGGAACAAATGACTACGTCATCCAAGTTGGCGGCACAATAAGACTGATGGGGCCGGAGCACTCTGTCTACCTGACGTTGGAAGGTCGCTGGTGCCCCGTGCAATCCAAATGGGAGGACCTTATACTGCCAATGTCCACTAGGGGTACTGAATGCTGTTTTCTCTTTGGCGGATGCCATTAAGGGAATTTGCCAGTACCCTTTAGTCATATCCAAGGTAGTCAAGTATTGTGCCCTACCCAGGCGTTCCAATAGGTCATCCACTCTGGGCATGGGGTAGGCATCGAACTTGGAAACCTGGTTCAGACGTCTGAAGTCATTACAAAACCTCCAGAAACCGTCTGGCTTAGAAACGAGGACGATTGGACTGGACCAGGGACTATAGCTCTCCTCAATAATATTCATGTCTAACATCCTCTGGATTTCAAGCTCCACTTCTGTCCGTTTTGCCTCCGGGAGGCGATAGGGTCTCTCCCTGACTACCACCCCCGGGTCAGTAATGATATCGTGCTCAATCAGCGAAGTACGGCCAAGCAACTCGCTAACCACTTCGGGGACGGCTCGGATCGCTTGCTCCAGCTCCAGCCGTTGTACTGATGTTAAGTCCGGACCGAGGTTAAGGGCAGCTTTTCCTGCGAAAAGGGAGAGGGCTGTGCTGGAGGGAGGAGCCTCGTCCCTGTCTCTCCACGGCTTTAACAAGTTCACGTGGTACACCCTCTCGCTCGGTCTACGATTTGGTTGTTTCACCAAATAATCTACCAGCCCCTTTCGCTCCTTTACCTCATAAGGGCCCTGCCAATGGGCTAGTAATTTGGAGTGGGATGTGGGTACGAGTACCATCACGCGGTGACCGGGGTGGAATTCCCTGAGGACAGCGTTCCGATTATAACACCGGGCTTGCGCTGTTTGAGCACGAGTCATATGGTCTTTTAGGATAGGCCTGATCTTGTTCATTCTATCATGCATTTGCGCGATATATTCCAAAACATTACTGCCGGGTCGTGCCTCCTCTTCCCAGCCTTCCTTTAGAATATCTAAAAGTCCCCGGGGTTGGCGTCCATATAGGAGTTCAAAGGGGGAAAAACCCGTGGAGGCTTGGGGCACCTCCCAGTAAGCAAAAAGCACAAAAGGTAACAGCTCGTCCCAGTTCCTACCGTCTGCGCTGACTACCTTGCGTAACATCTGCTTAAGCATCTGATTGAATCGTTCCACTAAACCATCGGTCTGTGGGTGATAAACAGACGTTTTCAGATGTTTAATTCTGAGTAACTTAGCCACCTCCCTGAACGTCTCCGAAGTAAAGGGAGTACCTTGGTCCGTGAGGACTTCTTTAGGTATTCCCATTCTGGAAAATTGTTTGACTAATTCCCGTGCGATATTTTTTGACGTAGCGGTCCGTAAGGGCACCGCCTCTAGATATCAAGTCGCGTAATCTACCATGACCAATATATATTTCTGACCACGGTTCGAAGGTTCAAGGGGGCCGACAAGATCAATACCGATCCTTTCAAAGGGAATGTCAATGAGGGGAATAGGAACCAAAGGAGCGCGGTCCTTCCTAGGAATCTGACGGGTCTGACACTCCGGGCAGGACTGACAGAAACATCGGACCTCCTTGTTTATTCCTGGCCAATAAAACCGCAATTTGATTCTCTCCAGCGTTTTTTCGGTTCCCAAATGGGCACCTAGGAGATGGGAGTGTGCTAGCTCGGAGACCTCCCGCCGGACAACTTCCGTACTCCACCTTCGTGATTCGTGACCCGATATAACAGATCATTCTCCAATACAAAGTAGGGCTCCAGTGGTAAGGAACCATCTGACAACTGGCCATCTACTGAAACAATTGCATTCCGGGCAAACTTTAGGGAATCATCATTCCACTGTTCCCTTTTAAATGACACTGGGGTAGACCGGAACTGATTAGTCATAGAGTCTAGTGGGTCCGCATGGGTAGAAGCCCTGCTGGTCCCTTGGCTCGTGCCCTCGCCTGGATCATCTTCCGGGTCAGGGTCCGACACCATAGAGTCTTCCCCCCGGTCACTATTGTCTTCGTGAGTCGCCCGTGTGCACGGCGTGGAAGCCGCGGGGATGGCGCTTCACCCACCCATAACAAGACCCAATTTAGCCCCAGGAGTGGTTTTCCGTTTACCGCGGTTATTTTTGGACCAGTCGTGTTCCAAAATGACTGGAAAAGGTGGCTCGGGTAACACCCACTTTTCCATGATATAAAGCACTTTGCGGACCTATAAGACTTGGTCTCCCCATGCACACAAGTTACACTGACATGCTGACATAGCCACTGTTGCGGTAAAACATAACGGCGAGCAACAATGATTATGTTGCTGCCGGAATCAAACAATGCAAGCACAGAATGACCATTAACTAAGACCACTCCCGTATTAGGTATAGCCAGAGGATTTGACAGAGCACAATACCTCTCCGTGGTGGCCCAGGTGCAGTCCATCGGCTCATGTTGCGGTTGGTAAAGCAGGCAGGCAGGCAGCAGGTGACCGAGATCGCCACACTTGAAATAGCGCGATGGTCCCGGCCTGTCTTTGGGTTTCACCGGGGCTTCTGCCGCGTGGCGGGTGGGCTCGGGGTGATTGGACCGCCCCTGTCGGGCACCACGAGCCGACTTTTCCGACCCCCCGGTTCGGTGGACCGCAAGTTGACGCTCCAGGACCTCCAGGAGTCCTTTCATGTCTTTATATGGGTGTCTACGAACCTGCTGGGCGAGATAACCTGACATAGCGTTCACTAAGCCCTCACATGCCACCTGTTCCACTACTTTCCGTGCTTGGGGTCCTTCTGGTCTTAACCAGCGACCCATTTTGCCCCAGAACTGGAAAGCCTGGGCTCGGGCAGGTTGGTCGGGGTTGAACTGCCAGGTTCGCCACTCACTCGCCTGCTGGTCCGTAGTGATGCCGTAGCGACTTAGGATCTCCGGCTTAAGGAGGTCATAATTCACGGCCTCCTCCTCGGGGAGGTCGTAGTAGGCCTGCTGCGCAGCACCCTTCAGGTATGGAGCCAAAATGGATGCCCATTCCGCCCATTCGGCCACTTGTTGCGAGAGGCGGTCCTCTCAAATATGCCGAGGTAAGACTCAATATCATCGGCATCTGTCAACGGTACCATTGGAGGAGGCGGAGGTCGAGCGGGCTCCGGTCTTACCGATTCTGCCGCTGTCAGCCTTGCCTTGGTCTCTTCTAGCTCCCGCGTTGTCGCGGCGTGCGCTATCTGGAGGATCTGGATCTGGGAAGCCATCCCGGTCAGAACGTTGTTTAGGTCCTGTCCTTCCGACATGTTCGGACACTTCTTCTATCCTGCCGACTACGCCACTGTAAAGAAAACACAAACGCGCATAAAGGTTTGGGGTTTTCCGGCACCGTATACTCTAGGAAAGTGCTGAAAAATAATTGCAAAAGTACAACAGTTTCATAACACTGTCCGCCATCATGGCGGATGGGGGGAACATTTATGTAGCGGGACTGGAAATGGATAACAGGACTGCTGGGAAGGAACCGAGATGAATGCTGGGACTGCTGACGTCATCGGGGTGAGACAGAGGGAAGGCGGAAGTGGCGTGTTGTTGTGCAGTGTTCAGGAGGATTCATGGCGGTGGTGCATCTTTCTTTCTGTAGAAATAAAGAGAGAGAGGTTAGTACCCCGCCATTCCCGTCTGGCATATGATGTCGCGTTACCTTTTGGATCGTTCCGCGGCTCCCTAATCGCGCGTGCGTGACAATACATTTAAACATACAAAGGCTCAGCACTCTTGACTATAGGCTATTTATCAGCCAAGAATACCTTACTTCACATACTGTTCCCTACTATTGAGTGGTGCTCTCACTCGCAGCCTTAATAAACCTCGCAGTACAGAGGTAATGGCAAACCTCTGGCTGCACCAGGTGCTCAAAGAAATCTACCTTATTATTTCAACAACTCTATAGACATTAAGACAAAGCATAGGAAATTAAAAGCAGCATGGTATTAATTACAGGAATAATAATAATAATACTACTGGAACAAAGATAATAGAAAATAAGACTGCTAGAAAAGTCTGGATATGTATAGTCTTTAGAAAAAGCTTACGAAAAAGTTACAGATGACAAGGATGAATGTCCCAGGCTGGCATTTGATTTAGCAATCGATGTTCATGAAAATGCTGTTAACTGATGATCAGATGAAAACTGGTCACACGTGTCTTTGTTTTCTTCTCTGACGTCGCTCTTCCATCATCGTTGTTTCTTTTCTTCTAACGTTGCTTTCAAATGAGGCATATTTATTATAAAGTTTCATGCCGTGGTTTCACAACACATGAATGTTGCATGCACCTGATTGGCTGGCTGTCAATATGATGGATGAATTTTGCTGAAACTCTTTATCTTTTCCCAGACTGTAAACCAAATTGTTGTCCATAAAGTAATCAATATCCTGAGGCATCGGCTCAGTCTTCCTTTCCCAGACTAAAACCATTTTAGCACTATGCTGTGAACAACTGTTGTAAAAGTCAGATGTAAGGGAAGAGGATATGCCTTTTTTATTACAATGCCTATACAAGTATCCTACATCTGAATTCATCTTATTGGGATTGAGCAAAATATAATAATAAAAATACAGAGAATAATTTGTAGATTTTATACACCATAACACAAGTATTAGGTACAAAATGTAGATTTCTTTCAACTTTTCAGCTATTTCCGCTAACTGGAATTGGTACTTTTTTATTCATGCAGCTGCAGAGTCCGGTTTATTCAACTTTACTTTTATAATAATTGTTCAATATATTATTAATTTGATTTGATTTGTTGTTGATGGTTCTTTATTGTACATAATATAAAAATATAATAATTGTCTTGCGGTTTACTCTTCAAATATCCATCCCCATCCATCTGTTTTGCTTTTGTTCTGTCTGGATTGATTTTAAAATACTTTGTTATATCTTTTATGTTATTATTATTTGTTTGATTGAGTAATAAACTATTGTAACGTTCTGCTTTTCAAAAATAAAATAATTATGTATTTAAAAAATGATATTCCTACAATCCCAGTCTTTTTAAACCAACTGGCCCAACACTTTCAAACCCATCATAGTCTGAGGTGTTTTAGTGTTTCTTCTTCTATCTACCTTTGTTCTCTATTCAAATTTTAACAGTGTTACTTGTAGAGCTGATTGAGCATGATTGATGTGTCAGTTTTCATCAGGAAGATGAAGTCTTAAAGAATTTGAAAAAAAAAGACTTCTGATTATGTACAGAGGATAGCTAGTGAGTGCCCAGTAATTGTGCAATAATGCAGTTAAGCATTCTAAGAAGAATCCCTTGTAACAGATAGAGGGCGCTATTGCTCCCTTGAACCCTTGTTCGAGATGCCAGACACCAGATAAATGTCCAATAATAATATTTATTATTATAAATAAGTGCACAAAGCACCCTCCTCTCCACAATACTCAATAAATCTGCAAACAATAAACAATACTCAATCCTCCACTCCCAGACGTTTAGCCACCCTGCCTCTCAACTCAGCTCAACGTCTGGGATTTCCCATAGTCCTTTTATAGTCCTTGACCCGGAAGTGTTTTGCCCTCTCTGTCCACGTGACTAGGAACACTTCCGGGTCAGAAAAAAAATCCTTTTCTTCACCCCGGAAGCACGTCATTCGTCTTGTTCATGTGACTCTGACATACTTCCGGGGCGTAGGGAAAATAATTACTGCTCCTCCCTGCAGCGCCTTCTAGTGGCCCCCGTGGTATCCAGCAGGTTGAAAGGAAATTCCAATGTCCGTAATTCCCTGCTGGCATTCGGGGTACCTCCATACTGCAAGGTGAGCTCCACCTGGCGGCCTGGGGGTATTGGCCGGGATAAATGGCCGGCCACCTATCACACCCTCTATATAAGGATCACAAAACCCATGACGGCACATCTACAGGTGTACTGCTGAGTGTTATTGAGGTTAAGATGATCCTTGTACCCAGTCCAAATGTCGTAACTGTTTTTCTCGCAAGTAGAAGTCACAGGGATGTTAAAAAAACACTACCTTGCAAGGTGATGTGTAAATTTTAATGAGAAAACTGATGGTTAGCGATATAATGCATCAGGATAAATTATGGTCTGGTGGTCAGAGTAGCTCATCAAGAACCTTAAACTCACATGTTATTTAAAGGCTTTACTGAATGCTGGGAATTTGGAACTAACAAGCAGTGAGTAGTGTAACTGTAAGAGCCAAAGTAAGCAAATGACAGGTTTCTTTAAACTAGTAGAAGTAACTCAATTTAAGTGTTATAGTTTTCCAAGTGAGAACAATTAATATAGTATTTTAAATTTAAAGTACTGTATATATGTTTATAGAACCAACACAGTCATTGTTGAATGAAAGGAAGTATGATTGTTTTGTACATTAGTAGAAGGATGATCAAATATGTTGTCATAATTATAAAATCTACTTTGATATGATAAGTTATTATGAACTCTGTTGAAAAGGTAAGATTATTGAACAGCCAGAAAATGAGGTTAACTATTTTCCTATGATAATTTAATATCAAGAAAGGTGATATATTTTTTTTTGTTAATTTACTGTTTTAAAACGTCCCAGGTTAGTGGTCCTGTTTTAAGGATCTCTGCTGGTGATCACTGGTATGCTCTCCACTAGCTCTACACAGCCAGTGGACAGTATAATTATTTTTTAACTGCATTTAATTTTAGCTTAACTGAAATGTTTTTCAAAACCTCCCCTTTTCCTGTATTTGTTAAGCATTAAATTTCCATCAATAACATTTTCATATTTTTCTTTCATTTTCAATATGTTTTTTAATTATCTAAACTAACCAATGTTTGCTGAGTGAAATGAGACATGACACGGTCAGTGCAGGTGCTACAGAAATTCATATGGATAACATTTTAATAAACACTTCGTGTCCAGTAAGAGGCCACACTCCAAGCATAGGTAAACCACAGCAGCAGTTGTGATCAAAGTTTTGGTAAACAGGAAGGTCAAATGTGTTAAGCTTTGCTGTGACACTTTTTTGTGCTTCCACAGCATTTGAAAAATCAATGCAGAAATCAAGCACCAGCAGAGATTGTTTGCTGTTTTCTAATATTTACATATTCACTGTAAATTTCTTATTCACAAATCACTAACTTGGATTTTGCTACCCTCAAGTCAAAAGTTTTAGAGCACCTGAGTTTTTCCGGTTTTCTTCCAATTTAATAACTTGAAATGCAATGAGTGAACTAAAATGGTTAAAACATAAGTAGTAAACTGCCAGAGGTTTAGATTTCAAATTTAGGTTAGCAAAAACTAAAAAAAGAAATAACCAACTATTACAAATTGGCCTTCTTCAGGGATCAACAACAACAACATTTATTTATATAGCACATTTTCATACAAATAATGTAGCTCAATGTGCTTTACATGACAAAGTAAGAATTCAAATAAGACAACACTAATTAACATAGAATAAGAGTAAGGTCCGATGGCCAGGAAGGACAGAAAAAACAAAAAAAACTCCAGACGACTGGAGAGAAAAAATAAAATCTGCAGGGGTTCCAGGCCACGAGACCGCCCAGTCCCCTCTGGGCATTCTACCTAACATAAATGAACAGTCCTCTTTGTATTTAGGGTTCTCATGGAAGGACTTGATGATGATGGTCATGTAGACTTCTGGCTTTTAATCCATCAATGTAGGAATATCATGGTGCTTTGATTAGGTGGTGGTGGCGCAGGTCACCACCACAGAAAACCGTGAAAAGAAACAGAAGAGAGAGTAGGGGTTAGTACGGATTTTAGAGCCACCATGAATAGTTATGATAATTAATGGAATATACAGAGCATAAGGATTAAACTAAAATGAAGTTATGACAAAGCCATGTTAAAGTAATGAGGTTTTAGCAGTTTTTTAAAGTGCTCCACTGTATTAACCTGGCGAATTCCTATTGGCAGGCTATTCCAGATTTTAGGTGCATAACAGCAGAAGGCTGCCTCACCATTTCTTTTAAGTTTAGCTGTTGGAATTCTAAGCAGACACTCATTTGAGGATCTAAGGTTACGATTTGGAATATAAGGTGTCAGACATTCCGATATATAAGATGGAGCGAGATTATTTAAGGCTTTGTAAACAATAAGCAGTATTTTAAAGTCAATTCTGAATGACACAGGTAACCAGTGTAGTGACATCAAAAATGGAGAAATGTTCTCGGATTTTCTTTTCCTAGTTAGGATTCTAGCAGCTGCATTCTGCACTAGTTGCAAACGATTTATGTCTTTTTTGGGTAGTCCTGAGAGGATTGCGTTACAGTAATCTAGTCGACTGAAAACAAAAGCATGAACTAATTTCTCAGCATCTTTCAATGATATAAGAGGTCTAACTTTTGCTATGATTCTTAAGTGAAAAAAGACTGTCCTAGTGATCTGATTAATATGCAATTTAAAATTCAGGTTACAGTCAACATCCATCCATTATCCAACCTGCTATATCCTAACTACAGGGTCACGGGGTCCGCTGGAGCCAATCCCAGCCAACACAGGGCACAAGGCAGGAAACAAACCCTGGGCAGGGTGCCAGCCCACCGCAGGGCGCACACACACACACCAAGCACACACTAGGGACAATTTAGAATTGCCAATGCACCTAACCTGCATGTCTCTGGACTGTGGGAGGAAACCAGAGTACCCTAAGGAAACCCACATAGACACGGGGAGAACATGCAAACTCCACGTAGGGAGGACCCAGGAAGCGAACCCAGGTGTTACAGTGTTTTCTTTTAGGGAGCGATATAGCTCCCTAATTGGAATAAGTTCTTTTATAATTGCGGCGTTTTAAGTAACCGAAAAATATGTAGATATGATATAAAAGGCGATATCCCTCCCATAGTGATACGGCTGTAAATATCACATAAGAGAAAATAACTTAGCTTTCTTTACTGACGATTTACGCTGCATTACAGATGGGAAGCCTACGGCAAACTTTATCAAGGTGGGATCTTGATCTATTACAGTCTGCCATCTTTCGTCGCTGTGCTGAAAGGATTTTCAGGACAGATGACATAATCTTCCGTCCATCGGCTTTGAAGTGTTTGGCAGCAGTCCAAGCCTATTGTACTGGTTCCTCCACGTGCAGGCCTCTACGTTGGCAAATAGTCCATTTCCAAACAAGGAAAGAAGATCCCGTGCCCACTTCCAACAGAGGACAAAATAGCATACACCTGTCTTTAGGCTGACTACACATTCCTCAAGGTGTCTCCGTCCATCTTGTCTGATGCTTGGCTAAGCACTTCTAAATGCTGAGAGCCCCTTTTGGCCTGGCCTGTACATGTGAATGGATTTATAAAATAATTTCTTGTACAGAGCACAGTGACATTAAACTTACATTCTTATTACATACAGTCAACAGTTACCCCTAAATTCTTTACCTCCGTCTTGATTTTTAATCCTAATGCATCAAGTTTATTTCTAATAACCTCATTATATCCATTATTGCCATTCACTAAAATTTCTGTTTTCTCTTTATTTAGCATGAGAAAATTACTATTCATCCATTTAGAAACACAAGTAAGACATTGTGTTAGTGAAACAACAGAGTCGGGGTCATCAGGTGCTATTGATAAATACATCTGCGTGTCATCAACATAGCTGTGGTAGCTCAAGTTATGCCCCGAGATAATCTGACCTAATGGAAGCATGTAGATCAAAAAGAGCAGCGGACCCAGGATAGAGCCTTGTGGAACACCATATAGAATATCATGTGTCCTTGAGTTGTTACCACAATTAACAAAGAATTTTCTACCTGCCAAGTAGGATTCAAACCAATTTAAGACACTACCAGAGAGGCCCACCCATTGACTAAGGCGATTTCTAAGAAAATTGTGATCAATGGTGTCAAATGCGGAACTCAGATCTAAGAGGATGAGAACAGATAAATGGCCTCTATCTGCATTTACCTGCAAGTCATTTAGTACTTTAACGAGTGCAGTTTCTATAATGTGATTTGTTCTTTAACCTGACTCAAACTTATCAAGAATAGCATGTTTATTGAGGTGATCATTTAGCTGCATAATGACTGCCTTCTCTAGAATTTTACTTAAGAAAGGCAGGTTAGAGATGGGTCTAAAATTTTCAAAAGCAGAGGGGTCAAGATTATTTTTCTTGAGTAGGGGTTTAACTACAGCAGTCTTAAGACAGTCTGGGAAGACCCCCGTATTTAATGACGAGTTTACTATGTCAAGAATATTATCAATTAGCACGGCCAATACTTCTTTGAAAAAAACTTGTTGGTATTGGGTCAAGGACGCAGGTGGAGGTTCTCAGTTGAGAAATTATTTTATGTAAATCAGGTAAATCTATCCTGGTGAAAGAATTTAATTTGTTTATAACGGAGTACTGGAGCTTAGGAGGATCCGCAGTGTTGGGGAGATATACAGTACTATGTTATTTCTAATATCATTCATTTTTTGATTGAAGAATACAGCAATAGCCTCACAAGTTTCACTAGAAGTATTTTGGAGGCATTCCTTTGAGTTACCTAGGTTTAACAAACGATCAATCATAGAGAATAAGATTCTGGGATTACTAGCATTGTTATTTAAAATCTTAGAGAAATAGCAGTGCCTCTCAAGACAGACTGTGTTATTGTATTCTGTTATTTTAACCTTCAATATCTCATAGTGGATAGTTAGTTTAGTTTTTCTCCATTTACGCTCAGCTCTCTGGCATGTTCTCTTTAAATCAGACACTCTTTGGGTCTTCCATGGTATAACAATGCTAGAAGATTTTTTAACTGACTTTTCAGGTACAACTATGTCAACAGCAGCTCTCACCTTAGTATTAAATTTTTCCACCTTACTATTTACATTATCCTCGCTATTGTAGTTAGCACTATAAACAGACTGGTTGCTTAGAATGTTTGTAAATTTTAAAGCTGCTGATGAATCAAAGAAGCGTTTTTTAACAATATGCTTCTCATGAATGTTTTCTATCAATATTTCTATATTAAATAGTAAAAGAAAATGGTCTGATAGACCAATATTAATGATCTGCTTTACATCAACTTTTAGTCCTTTGGTAATTACTAAGTCTAACGTATGACCTGCTTTATGTGTAGGCTGATTAACGAGCTGTCTCAAATCAAAAGAGTCCAGGAGGTTCATGAACCTCATGAACAACTAATAGGTTACAACCTACATACACTCTGCAGCAATTAATGTAAATTAAGCCTTGCACATTGGAGCCAACAATTTGCACAGGTGTCCCAACTTCTGTTGATTACTTAAAAGCACTCTGTCTGTCTTAAAGCAGAGCTGGAACAGACTGTGTCACTACATCCATCCTCTGAAGTACTACTTGGACAATATTCCACTGTTGAAACTTGTAAATTCCAGTGATAGGCAAGAAAACAGCAATTGACAAATGAAATGAGACAGAGCATTATTACCTTTAGAAGTGATAGGAAGAGACCTGGCAGACCCAAAGTCACAACCCAATCAAAGTACAAGTTTCTGAGAGTCACCAGCCTTCGTAATAGGTGCCTCACAGGACAACAGCTTCAAGGACAGCTTAACAGTGGTCAAAAAAAGCAAGTGGCAGAGTAAGTGGTAGTAAGAAAGCCATTCCTTAAAGGACAAAATAGGGTCTTGAAATACCAGCTGTGGACTACTGTAGACTGCAAGAAAGTCTTATGGGCTAATGGATGAATCAAAATTTGAAATTTTTGGTTCATCATGCAGGGTGTTTGTACACCATTGAGTTGGTAAATGGATGGTTACTCAGTGTGTGACACCAGCTGTCAAACATGAAGTAGGAAGAGAGATAGTATGGGGTTCTTTTGCTGGAGGAAGAATTGGTGATTTGCACAGAGTGACTGGCATACTAAATCAAAGGGTGGCTGCTTTGATGATTCAAAAATTTGAATAAAATTTTGTACACTCAATGATATCTGTACTTTTTTTATTTGTTATTGTTCATCTGTTTTATGCTTTGATTTCATGAAACATTAAGACATTAAATTGCAAGCATTTCCATAAAAAGTGAAAAAACTGAGGTGTTCTAGGTAGTGTATATAACACACCTTTTTGCTTATCATTTTTATAGTTTAGTATAGTAGCATATCTTACTAGTACCTGTTCTATAGATAGACTAATTCCTGACTGAGGGCTGTCACCGTTGCCTATTGTCTCTCTTCTTTTAGATCTTCAGATCCGATGATTGACAGCAAGACGAGTCATGACATCACTTCCATTTCTGATTGCCTGGACCCGCTTCTTCCTCTCCACAGACCTCTTAACCAGCTCCGCCACCTTTTGTACTCAGTCAATGACTAGACTCATGTCTGGAAAGACATTTGTGCTAACAAACATTAATCGTTATTAATCAGTTATATAGGTGCCCCAAATCTTTGTTTTCTCTGTCTTTTTTTGTTATACTACAGATAAATAGATAGATAGATACATTTTTTAGATAAATTGTACTGTTATTGTGTCTGTAAAGCACTTTTAAGTACATCCAATGGATAAATTGTGCTATGTGTTATTTTTTTCTTCTGTGTGTTATGTTCTTACTGTATGTATTATATTGCTTTCTGTTGTCATTGTTGTTCATAGGTCATTACTTTGATAGTTTTACATGGCACAGCACCCTGGATGTACTTGTGTCAAATTGTACCACCAAGTATTAGAGACAACTTACAAATTAATTGAATGCATGGGTTGATTTTAAACAAAATTTGCAGACTTAAGTAATTGTATTCTATTGGTTGGTATTTTCACATACACAAGAAAGCAAAAACACTCAGTCTCAACATTTCCTGTGTGCTTCTTACTAATCGATACCTATATCTCTATGGGAATATTTTAAGAGAGTTCAGGTCAAATGTCACTGGATAACTTGTCATCCAATGGAAAAAAATTTACAGCAAGTCAAGGAGCCGAAATAATTCCAGGACATGGTACAAGCATCTTTTAGCTGGCGTAGGGATTTTTATATCAAAACAACTGAAGCTATCACTTAAGTTATATACTGTATAATGTTAGTATACATTTATTTCCTTTAATAAATTAATCATTTTTAATTAATTGTGAAATTATATGGTGATCTAACATACGTATGGACTACATATTACTAACATGTCACAGTACAACAGTGAGACAATTTCTGTTAGTAGCTGAGATAATGGATCATACTATGGTGCCATTAAAAGTCCAACTCAGAGTGGTGAAACCCTACATTGGGTAAAAGGCAGGAACCAGCCTAGGATATGATGCCAGTCCATCACAGGGCATGATGCACTTAGTTTGAGGGTCTCTTTTAAAAACATAACCTAAAACATCAGAAAACAAACAACTCACCCTTGGTTTGGCTATGAATTAAGATCTTAATTTAAACTTAGTGTAAATTATGTTAGATGATCCTGGTGGTGGCCTGTGCTAGAAGATCTCTCACCTGTACAGTCATAAGCAGAATTTTTGAATGTGTTGTATTTTGTAAGGAACACATTAGCCCTTGTCAAGAATTAAGTAATGTTACTATTTCATTTTTTTTACTTTTAGGGATATCACCACTAGTCCCATTCTGTGTTTTTGTGACACTCGTTGTTGGAGTGCACTCACATGTATGTGGCACTTCAGGTATCATTAAAATCACTTTATTCAAATAATGCTCACAAACTTTATCCAATAACCATTCTAAAAAACTATTTCTTAACTTCTTTTTTTTAACACCTCAATATTTGGATGATTAAACTTGGAAATAAACTGGTTTTACTCTTGAAGTTTAACTTCACTGTTTAATAATTCTAGCTGTGTTTGTTCTAAATTACCAAAACTCTGCAGATTTTAGTTTGCTTCATAGAATGGTTCTGGCATTAGTGTGATGTGTTTTCAAATAATTCCACTTACCAAATATCTTCGTTTTAAAAGTTTAGTAAAATTTCAATGCAAAACAAGTCACATAAAAAGAGAAAAAACTGGTATTAAAGAAAAGAAAGGTTCTTGTTTAAACAAAGTTCTGTTTAAGGTTTAGTTACCTTGTTTCATGTTTCTCTAAATTTGGTCATACAGTCTTACTTTCATATTCATATACTTTCATGTTCATATCAAAACAGTCTGAAAACTGTATGTCAGTCTGCTATTTGCAGACTTATCTATACCATATTCTAAGTAACTATAAGAAACCAATTCTTGAAGTTAAGCGATTCTTTTTTATCTTTTATTGAATTTATTAAAAGCATGTAACGTTCCATACAATCAAGTCAAACTTAATAAAACTAAATTCAATTCAACCTCCACCCATGAGATGGAGAGGAAGGCGAACAGCCAGAATAAAACATTGAGAGTAGTAAAGAGGGAAGTTCGTCTCCCCCAACATAATTTTTTTTTATAAAAAATGTTCCTGATTAGATCCTGACAGGTTTTAAGTTTTGTACAGATCCTCTGAGTGAGAATTTGATTTTTTTCCAATTTCAAATAGTATATAACATCAGTTACCCACTGACTTAAAAGAAGTGGGCTAGGGTTGTTCCAGTTGAGCAGGATAAGTTTACGTGCTAATAGCGAAGTAAAGGAAATTACAGTTTGTTTATCCTTCTCCATTTTAAGCCCATCTGGGAGTACACCAAAAACAGATGTTAGTGGATTAGGAGAGATTGTGACACCAAGGCTGTTTGATAGGCATTTAAAAATGTTTGTCCAGAATGATGTTAATTTCGTACACACCCAAAACATGTGGCCTAGTGAGGCTGGAGCTTGATTGCAACGTTTACAGGTTGGATCTTGCCCTGGAAACCTTTTGGACAATTTTAAATGAGATAGATGTGTTTGATAAAAGATTTTAAGTTGAATATTTGAATATATTGCGCATATGGAACTCGGATGAATTCTGTGCATTGCTACCTTCCACTCCTTTTCTGAAATGTTAGTGAGAGATCCTTTTCCGAAATGTTAATAAGAGATCCTTTTCTCACTGTACTCTAAGGGACTTTAAAATGTTTGTATATATATAGAAATGTTGTCTGTGTCGTCAAGACTGATCAATATTTCTTCTGGAATAGAAATAGGTGGGAGATAAGGAAAATTGGGCAGATTTCATTTAGCAAAGTTTATAATTTGGTAATACAGTAGTGGAAAATTTGTGTTGACGGGAAACTAAATTTGGAGTGTAATTCTTCATAGGCTGCAAAGACATTATTGATATATAAAAAAAATCTCTAAATTATTTCCATACATTAAAAACTGTGTAAGTATGAGAGGGTGGAAAAAGGTGGTTATCATGTAGAAGTGCCACAGATAAAATATTCTCTAACTTGAAGTGCTTCCTACATTGGTTCCATATTCTGAGTGAATGAAGGACAATTGGCTTGTTAGTATATTGATGATACCTTGTATTTACTGGTGTACAGTACAAAGCAAGGAAGATAAAGAAATACTGCAGAATTTGATTTCTGTTCATTTATTTGTGTTAATGTCCAGGGGCCTCATGCATAACACCGTGCGTAGAATTCACACTATAACATGGCATAAGCACAAAAGCGTAAATGTTTGTACGCACAAAAAAATCCAGATGCATCTGTACGTTTGCCAACTTCCACGTTCTTCCGCTATATAAATCCCGGTCAGTGTGAAAAGTAACGCACGTGCATGTGCCTGCCGCCACTCCAGAACTCCTACCAGAATTATGCCTCTTTGAATATGCAAATCAATATAAACGGTCCTTAAGCTCAGTGTTCTGTGAAAAGGCAATGGCAAAAGCATGGGGAAAAATAGAAGAATTTCAGCGAATACCAAGTGGAAGCAAGGAAAAACGTACTATTTGTTGGTTTAAACAGTGGTATAAACAACAAAATGAAGATGATCGAGTGACAAAGAGTGTCGGAGAAACTCGAAAGTTCAAGTTCACAAAGTTGCACAGTGCCCGAAATAAAAAAGAAGTTGTCAGATATTAGAGTCGTAGCCCACCGTCTGAGTGTCATATGGAAGCTTATTAGGGTACAGAGAAAAGAAAAAAAAATAGGCACACAGTGGGAAAAAAAGCACAGAACTTCAATCTTGAAATTTCCACGTTAATCACATAGTTTATTTTGTCATTAAAGTAGAACATCATAAACTTCATCTTAAAATCTTTAATTTACTAGTTTCTCAAATACCATCATAATTAAAGCAACACGTTAAATGCTTTGTATTGTATGTGTTCTTCTATGTGCTCTATGTGTGTGAATCACTACATGATTCTTAAACAGGCTTTCTCTTCCTCCGACAGAACAAAGAATCCATTACATTTGTGATATTAGAGCTCTCTGAATAATTTAAATACTGAGATGTATACTTGTTATCATTTTCATGATGATAGGAATTAAAGCATGTTATTAAACATGGGAACATCCAGTGATTGTTCCTGCTTCCCGCAAGATGCTTGCTGCGCCGTGCGTGATCTTCGATGAAAAAATTTATTGCAGCAGTACTGTCTCTTTCAAATGTACTAACCTCCAATTCCTGTCCTTTCTTTTCTTTCTCCAAGTAACCAATTACCACACAATCAGCTCTGTAATAGAAGCCATCTGTAGGCTTAGAAAGCTGATTCTTCAAAACTTTTAAAGAACATTAAAATATCTTCGTAGTACATGTTTAATTATTCTATCCATCTATCCATCCAGTGTTGTGCCAGCCCCAGCAAGAATACAGCGCGAGGCAGGGACAATCTGTGAATTGGCGCCAGTGCTGTGACACTGTCTCCTCACATGTTTAATTATTAACAATATACAGTATGCTGCTGCTGAAGAATGTGAATTTCCCATTGGGATTAATAAAGTATCTATCTATCTATCTATCTATCTATCTATCTATCTATCTATCTATCTATCTATCTATTTAAATAATGTTAACATTTTATCTGTATAATATAATAAACATATTTTGCTGCATCTTCATCATATGTAAATACACGCTTTATAAAGTGGCTCAGGTTGTGCAATATTATAACTGTATCGCAAGTTTACAGTGAGGTAATTATACTTATAAGTACAAACAGTTCTACAAAGAGCACTTGATGGACTGATTGAATGTGTTTAGAGCACTCGGGGTGAAACTGTTTCTGAACCGCAATGTCCCTACTAGGAAGGCTCTGTAGCATTTGTCGTATGAGAGGAGTTCAATAGACAGCATTGCTGAGGCAGTGTGTGCTTGATGCTGTACCCCGATAATTCTCTGTCTGATCAGCTGCTGTAGGGCTGTGATTTCAACCCACAGATACAGTGATATAAATACTCTGAGTGGTGCAGTGAAAGTAATATGGAAAAAGATGATCCGCTGTGGCAACACCTAACAGGAGCAGCTGAAAGAAGAAGAAGAAGGTGCAGTGAGAGTAACAATGCTAAAGCAGCTATGGTATTTGGAGTAGTTTGGCCATTCCATGGACCATTATATTGTTACAGGTTAATTACAATCAGGTGTCTTAAACTAATAAACAATATGTGGTTAATTTCAGTGTATTTGATAAAGCCGCGTCAAGGATATGGATCTAAAAAAGAAAGGGAAACCACACTGGAACAAAAGCACTGCTTTGATGCTGGGTGGCGCCAGTTTGCAAAACCGAGCGGAGAACTTGCGTACACCAAGTATTTAGGTTTTATACATTGCGATTTGAGTGGAAATGGGAGTACGCAACATTTTTGTGCGTATGCACCATTTATACATGAGGCCCCAGGTTTTTAAAGCTTGTATATTTTCTGCCTAGTAATAAATCTGAAAATTAGGTATATCCATGCCACATTCTGATTTAGGTCATTGTAGGGTTGCCCTTTGGATGTGTGGATAGTTCATATTCCAAATTACTGAAATTATGATTGAATTTAATTTCTTAAAAAATGATTTGTTAATGTATATTGGGATGTTTTGAAATAGAAACAGAAACTTAGGGAGGATATTCATCTTGATAGTGTTAATTCTCCCTGCTAAAGTAAGATGTAGGGTAGACCATCTATGCACGTCTTGTTTAAATTTTTCCAAGCAAACAGAAAAAGTTTGTTGAAAAAGAGCTTTATATTTACTTGTGATGTTTACCCGTAGGCATTTAAACTGATCTGAAATGATAAAAGGGAAGATGTCCAATATATATATATATATTTGCTAGAGAATTAACTGGAAAAAGCACAATTTTGTTCAAATTAATGTTATCTTTTGAAATTCTGCTAGTGCAATTAGGTCTGATATAATGTTGTTAATACAAACTGAAGCTTCTGGACTGGTATACCGTAGTTTGATCCATGCACATATGTTCAGGCCAAACCCAAATCTATGCAATGTGGTGAATAGGTAGTTCCATTCAACAATATTAAATGCTTTTTCTGCATACAAAGTGTTAGACTTTGTGGGTGAATATATTACATTAAATAGGCATTGAAAATTGGAAGCTAAGTGTCTACCTTTAATAAATCTGGTTTGGTCTTGTGATATTACTGAAGGGAACACTTTCTCAATCCTTCTACCTAGAATTTTGCAGAGTATCTTAACATCATTATTCAGAAGTGAAATTGTTCTGTATGAGGCACATTAGTCCTTATTTTTTTTTTTTGAGAAAACGGTAATTAATGCTTTGCATTGCTTTGTTTGAGGTAGAACTGTATTGTCTCTGGCTTCTATAAATGTTGCTAATAAAAGGGAAGCTAACTTAATTGAACATTTTTTATAAAATTCAGGAGGATAGCCATCAGGAACTGGTGTTTTCTTACTCTGAAGTAAGTTTATAGCGTTTAGTAATTTTGATAGTGTCAGAAGTTTATCCAATTCCCTTGCACTGAGAGTATCTAGCTCTGGTATCTGTAATGTTTCAGAAACACATTAGATTGTGTCCTATATTCTTTAAACTAAGTAGAATATAAGGACTTACAGTAGTCTCTGAATGTGTGCATTATATTTTTATGTTCAATGATTTTATCTCTGTCTGTATTGGTGATTACTGATATTGCATTGCAAACTTCCTGCTTGTTTATTTGTTGAACTAAGATCTTATTATCCTTATTAGCCTTCTCTCCATGTTCATGGTAATGATGTCGCTATTTATAATGAGTTGTTCCATTTATTTTGTTCTCAAGAGGCTGAGTTCTGATTGCAAAGCCTGTGTTTTTTAAAAAGTGCCTCATCTGGAGAGCTGGCATATTCTTGATCTGCTAATTTCACTGATTAACTCATAGGCCTTCTTAGTTTCCAATTTATTTTTGTGGTAGAGCTATGAGATAATCTGTCCTCTTAAAATGCCTTAAAATGCGAGTATTCCTCCAGAAATCTCTGAGGATGCATTTGTCTGTAAAAAAGAATCAAATTGCTTGGATATAAACTCTGTACAGTTCTCGTCTTAAGTATAGATTTAGAAATGTCCATGGGTCTGATAAGTTATGATCAATTAAAAACTGTGTGATTATTTTTTCAGTAATAGATTTTATCACCCCTGTAGCTGAAGACCTATTCGGGTCTGAATTTAAAACACAATTAAAGTCTGCAGCCATTTTTGTTATGAGTGTTCAAGTTAGGAATGGATGCAAATACGTTTTGGATGAAGTCTCTATCATCCACATTGGGTGCATAGATATTTATCAAAATCAATTACAATTAAATACATTTCCCATCACCATCACATATCACCCTTCTCGATCAGGTACCACATCCAGCACTGCAAATGAAATTGTTCTATGAATTAAGATTCCCACACCTCCTAGGTTTCTTTGTTTTGCTGGAGTGGAATGTTTGGCCAGTCCAGTCACTTTGCAACAAAAACTGATCCTTGCTGATTAATTGAGTCTCCTGTAAAAATACTATCTTGGCGTTTAGACCTGTTAGGTGAGAGAATACTTTCTTCCTCTTTAATTTGTGATTGAGACCTTTGACATTCCAACTCACAAAGTTGTGTTTGGTCATAGAGAGATTGCTTCTGAACTTAAACAATTCTAACATTAACATTGAACGTTCTAACGTTGGCTCTTACAATAATCATTATTGTAAAGTGTCTGCAATAAAGTAAACTTCTTCTTACTAAAAGCTAAATACCTTATTATGATTAAGTAAATGTAAACAAAGTCTACGTCCAAAATAGCAATAATCTATTCCTTGTATAGCCCAAAATCACACAAGGAATGACTCAATGGACTTTAACAGGCCCTGCTTTTCTGACAGCTTTCCAGGTATGACTCCCTAAGAAGACAAGAAAAAAAAATCCAAAAATGAAAACCGTGCAGGGAAAACAGGAAGAAATCTTGGGAAAGACAATTCAGAGAGAGACCCCCTCCAGGTAATTTGGGTGTGCAATGGGTGTCAAAAATGGGAAAACAGAACAATACCAAAACAGAATGCAAGTAATCTTTTTTTTGTGGTCAGAGCACAGGATCAGCTATTTTGTACAGCCTGGCAAGACAAGTAAAGAACAATGATATGTTTGTTGAGATGATACACAATAAGTTTTCATTTCTATTTTCTGTGTGTTAGGGCCATCCTAGCAGGAGTCAGATTCATGTCAGTGCTCGTGGTTTAATCAGACAACTGTTCAAGGCCTACTGATAAAAAGTCCAGTACCAGGTTCTGCGTAAATTTTGGTCAAGTAACAGGAATTTATTAGATTAAAGTAAAAACTTTATTTTCTAGCAGATGTGTCAAACAAAGGTGCCAATGATTGAAGACTCCCTGTTCATTTCAAAGACAAGCCTCAGACTTCTTTTCGTTTCTATTACAAAACAGGTTTCTAGAGTGATGGGATCATTGTAAGGTCTAACAGTTCAAGACCATGCTTTTCTTTCACAAGTTCATCTACCTGTTGAATTTTCACCGTCTTTTGATGTAACAGCTTGAGTCTAAGAGGACCATGAGTCCCAGGCTACCATGACAAGAGCAATTGAGAAGGAGGCTTGAAGTGTTAGCAGTTTAAGAGCAAGTAGGGCATCTGAAAGAAAAATCCATGTAAGGTTCTGGGGGGTATTTTCTGTACGTCGCTTAAATCATCCGAGACCAGATGCCTCATCTTGGATGAGTTAATGCCAATGAAACTCATCCGGGATAAGTCGGTTAGTAGTAGTTAGTAGTAGCCATGTAGTAGATTAGTTTAGCTGGATCTAATCATCCGAGATGAATGCACGTGCCCGTGCTGATTGAAAAGCCCATACATATTGAGTCTAGAAAACATGATCAGCAAGTCTTTGATAGGCTCCAACAAAATGACGAAAGAACGGATGCATTTTTTTTCACACAAGCGGAGCAAGACCTTTTATTCGAAGGACATGAAGAATTTCAAGATTTAATATGCACAAGGGGTAACACTGCAAAAGCAGCCCAAACCAGAAAAGACGGCTGGCAAAAAGTGGCCGACAAATTAAATGCGTGTGCATTGTACTTACTGAAAGCAGCGTATCATTTCCTATGTGTCAGATTAATTATTATTTAATATGTCATAATTCCAGATCAAATGTGAACACAAGGAGAACACGGGAACAGGTTAAAGTGAAGTACAAGAATATACTTCAAACTGGTAAATATTGGTATATAACTATTTAAAGAATTGTTGACATAAAGAATCATATATAATGTAAAGAACATTAATTTTAAAGCTAATAAAAAGGCAGACAAGCAAAACACAGGTGGAAGTCCACGCGGTCCAGACCTAACCCCTGCAGAAGAATTTGCTCTCCAGCAAAATGCCCATCACCCTGTTTTTGAGGGCATTCCAGTGGGAAGCTCCTCCTCAGAACCAGTGGCAGGATGCAGTAGTCACTTCATTTCAGGTAAAGGATGGTCATTGCATATATTTGTCCTCAATGTGTGCCATAGGTATGTTCCATATAGCCCTCCTCTTTTGTTGGGTCAGTTGCAGGGAATGTCATATCCCTAGAACCTGTGTCTGACCAACGAGATATTGACGAAGGTCAAATATTTGATGAAGACACTGTGTCTGATTATTCATCAGGAGGAGAGGTGCATTTTCCAAATAATGTTTGATCAAACTCCACAGTGATCAGTCCCATGTGCCTTAATCACATTTGGAAACCCTGGGTAATGAGAATGTTAGGCTGATTGTGAGATTCTTTATGGAACTGTGGGTGTTTTTGCCTGTGTGTTGCCTACCTGCAATGGCATGAAACGCCTCTTTTATTGTCTGCACACACAGGTGTCCAGGAAACACTATGAAAACCTGAAGGAAATATTTCAGCGCCAAACAGACTTTACAAATTGCCTGGCAAACTGCACTTTTAGATGGATTTTCCGCATCGCCTACAGTACATAAAAAAGTGCCGCTTGGAAAAAAACTCAAAGCAATGCATACTGTCTGTGTGGTTGTGAGAGACCGACTTCGCAGAATTTTACTTCAAATATAAGTTCCTAATAAATTTTTGAGGTACAATATTCCCCCTTGGCTAAAGCGGTATCTTTCGAAAAGAATTTCCTCCGAGAGCAATAAAGGATCTTGCCGATCACGCAAACCCCATCTATATGAAATTCTCTTCTTATAATTTGCATACCAATATCAGTTGGTCGCTCATTCATGAACAGTGAAGCCATGACTGAATGAATTCCATGCACGGACACTGATTAAGCGTGTGAGCTAATCCTTGTTTACATCAAACAAACCTGCTCCGAGCAGGTTTGAGAATTTGGATGTGTTGCTATGACAACACATCCAGCAAGAGTTTTGAAAAACCGACAGATCCAGGATCAGGCCAAATCGTCAACAATTACATCCAGCTAAACGAGTAATCCACGTACGAAAAATATCCCCCTGGTATCTGCTCATTAAAAGTCCAGAAAGCTCAGGAAGGTGAATTAAGGTTTTTTGTTTTCTTGCTATTTTTAGACTTTGTGATAATGATTTTAAAGCATATTTTCCCACATGATATTTCCACATGTGTGTGGGGAAATTTGTACAGCCAACTCAAATAAAATGATACTAATACTAATCAGATTGAGTAAACTATTTCCAGCCAATCATAATAAATGATCTAAAAGAAGGATTTACTGTATGTGTTTTGCCAAGCTTATTTTTGATCATTTTGCTTTCGTATTGATTGATAGTTTGTGACCATAACTACCCGAGTATAGTGATTGGCAGAACAATGCAATGAAAACAATAGTTTAAGTAGACATATGCATAAAGATTTATTTATTGTTCTAAACAGTAAAATATTTGAATTGCTTTATTGATTCTGAAGGAAATCCTTTCAAAATACTGCCATCTCACTCCACAACTCTAATCATGCATCAGGTCTTCTTCACCATCTTATTAGCTATCTAAGCTAAATAAATAATTCTTACCACTGGGGGACTCCATTGGGCAGCAGATTACACAGCACCACTGATATCTGATTTTTCACTGAAATGATTATTTAATTCTCGACTGAATCTTCAACTGTAGTGATACTGAAAGGGCAGCTGATGTCCTCAGCCTGTTTAAACCTAAGATTACTTTTAACCATTTTCTCTCCCTACTTTTATGTGGATTTCTTTGATCAGCTCAAAAAAGTTACTGTTAGATTGTTTGTCAACCCTTAATCCATCCAGTATGAGTAAATACGAGAGCCCTGGAAATGACTGGGAAAGCATGAAAGTTGCCCCTAAAGCTTTAAATGTGGAGTCTGATATTATGTAACCCTAACCAGGAGAAAGTTGGTCTAAGAAATTATATGAATATTTGAGTAATACATTAGGTAGCATATTTTCTTCGGTGTTTTTGTGCCATGGTTAAGTATAAGCTATTGCAGAATGTCTTTGGCATTAATCTTTCATTTTGTGAAATTTCTCCAGTTTCATTCAGCCTTTGTAGGATGATGCTGGTGTCATAGATTAGTGGGAGAAAGAAATGCTTCTCTTTCTTTTCTACAGTCCAAACCTTTTTCTCTCAAAAGTATTCTTTTAAGTCTTTGTACCACCAACAATCATACCTGGGTAGACAGACATTACTCTGCCTTTTTAAACCCACAGAGTGCTGGATAAATTAATAGTCACTGGATGTTGCAACCTAATAGATCAATATGCAGGTGTTCTTTTAATAAATTGGTCCATGAATTTCTATTATGTTACCAGATCTGATAACATCACAATATCCAATTCTTAGAATTAAAAACAAAACACGTACTAAAACAATAAATCATTGTACAAAATTATTACACAAAAATTGGGATCAAGAACCCAAAGTCAAAGACATATTTGAGTCAAATCAGGAAGCACTGAATTAGTTTTGACTTTCTGTGAAATAATACCTTTGAGCAACCAATGGTAAGGCAAGCATAGCCCTTGCAATTGCAATAAATGGCCAGCATGACATAGTATGTGCATGCAGATGATACACATAGTTCAGTAAATGTCTGCAAGTCCATAATAATGCACTCACTATGCAAATGCTACCTCATAAAAGATAGAGACAAGAGTAAAGAATTAAAAATATATAAATTTAAACAAGAGAAAAATCTGACATTGGAGCCTGCATCCATCTGTGATTAATATGACACCCTTAACTTGTGCACTGTTCTTGTCACTAGAGCACAACAGCAGTCCTTCAGCCAAAAGGCAGGGATCTGGCAGCTCTTTCCCACGGAGCAAGCATGAGGACTCCTTACCCAACACCAAGGGGCAAAATAATCCTTTCTTACTTTATGGTGATATGTGGCTAATTTAAAAAAAGGCCTCTGTGGCATAATTGATGCAAGGTGTAAATACTATTTGGCTGTAAACTAACATGCTAGAGAAAGACACTGGTTCCATCAATTCAGGAGTTATCTTTTATTAGCATCTGGTCACAAATTATATGCCTCCAAAAAAACAAAACTCCAGAAAAATACTAGCACCACATGATATGATATTCCCCCAGAGCTTCTGATCATTATAGTGGTGCAAGAAGCTGGCTTTTCTGATGCTTCCTTAAATCAACCAAAGCAGAACATCTACTACTTGAATTTAATGAAACAAACAACAATGTGATCCTGAAAATCAGCTGAGAGCTGCCAGCCAATAACAACATCTAAAATGTGGTTTAAACTTAAAAGTGATATACAAAAGAACTGGTTGATATTTAGAAAATACATTCACACCAATCATCTAGGATTTACTCACAACGTGTGCATCAACCAAGTTTGAGCTAACAGCAGCCATACTTACCAAAAGTGCCTGAGAACCTCAGAAGTATTCATAGACCATATTTGGCCCTGTGTTCCATATCTTCAATTTCCAAGGCACACCATCTAAAATTGTGCTTTTGCAGACAATCCAACATTTAAAATTTTTGTTAAAACACTGAGAGTTCTGAAAAATAAACATTTTTTTACTTACTTAGTATATAACTGAATGGGGACTTCAGTTTAACATGACTGTAACATAAAGTTATTGTCATCATTTGAACATAAGATAGACAACAATATGTAGTACAACACACTAAATATTTGGAAGTAACATTGCTTAACAACTATTCTTTAAAATATATTTAACAAAAGCAAAATATAGACTAAATTTCAAAGTTGGAAACTTCAGGAGAACTAGACATACTAACCATCTACTCCTCTACACCTATGGATGGAGGATGAAAAGTGTCAAATTTCTTGGAGTCTACATAATGAATAAACTGCCATTGTCACTAAACCTCACATACCCAGTGAAAAAAATCCCAACAGAGGCTATTCTTCCTGAGAAAACTTAAAGGCTCAACTACCTTCCCAATTATTAATAGACTTCAAACACCACACCATAGAAAAAATAATCCCATATTATTTTAGCTGCACAGTTCACAATAGAAGAGATCTGCAGTGAGTAGTGAAAGCATCTCAGCAGGGTATTGGGACAGAAGTACCAAACCTGGATAATGTACTGCATATAATGTCCAATTGCAGAAGAAGACAGTCATTATTAGCAGGGATGAAACACATCTTGGTCATGGTCTGTTTGTAACTTTGCCCTCTGGAAAGCAGCATAGGGCCCTTACAAACAGATTTAAAAATAGTTTCTACCCCGGGGTGGTGGTTACATTATCCATCCTCATCTTTGCACCACCTGCTCTATCAAAAGACTACCCCTAGACATGCCAGAAGGTGTTGTGGAACAGACAATGGTGGCAAAATTGGAAGCAGTCATGAAAAATCCCCTCCATCCCCTCCAGGAGGCACTCTCTTGGAGCACTCTTAAGCACTTTTAACCCAAGGATCATTCCACCATTGTGTGCTAAACTACATCTTTGGGAGTCTTTTCTGCCTGTTGCTATCAGGCAAATGAATGTTTCCTCCCGACATTCCAGGATAAATACATATAATCTTTAAGTGCACTTGTGTTCATTTTAGTATTTATGCAAAATACATCTTCTTCTTCTTTTGACTGCTTCCATTTAGGGAAGAGGATCATCTGTCTCCATCTATCGCTGCCTTTTACATCATTTTCTGCCTCACCACATCCATAAACCTCCTCTTTGGCCTTCCTCTTTTCCTCTTGCCTGGTGGTTCCATCTTCAACATTCTTTTCCCGATGCACCCCTCATCTCTCCTCTGCACATGCCCAAACCATCTCAATCTAGCCTCTGTCACTTGGTCACCAAATTGTCATACTTGTCTGTGCCCAGAGGGGCTGGGCGGTCTCATGGTCTAGAACCCCTGCAGATTTTTTTTTTTTTTCTCCAGCCGTCTGGAGTTTTTTTTGTTTTTTCTGTCCTCCCTGGCCATCGGACCTTATTCTTATTTTATGTTAATTAGTGTTGTCTTATTTTAATTCTTACTTTGTCTTGTTTTCTCTTTTCTTCATCATGTAAAGCACTTTGAGCTACATTGTTTGTATGACAATGTGCTATATAAATAATGTTGTTGTTGTTGTGTTCTCCCATTAATATATTGTTTTCTAATCCTGTCTGCCCTCTGCCTCCTGTCGTTTCATCTGTTCCACTGTCTCCAAACCATACACAGCTGGTCTCACTACTGTTTTATAGACCTTCCCTATCAATACTGTTGTTACTCTACCACAAATCACTCCTGTCATTCTTCTCCACCCAGTCCACCATGCCTGCACTCTCTTCTCCACCTCTCTTCCACACTCTTCATTGCTTTGGACTGTTGAACCCAAGTATTTAAATTCATCTGCCTTTACCACCTCTGCTCCTTGCAGATGCACCCTTCCTCCTCCTTCCTTCTCATTTACACACATGTACTCCATCTTACTCCTACATACTTTCATTCTCCTTCTCTTCAGTGTGTACCTCCACCTTTCCAGGTTCACCTCAACCTGCTGTCTACCCTCACATAAATCACAATGTCATCCATGCACATCATAGTCCACAGAGACTCCTATCTGACCTCATCTGCCAGCCTGTCTGTCCATCACCATTGCAAACAGGAAAGGGCTCAAAGGCGAACCTTCATGTAATCCCACTCTAACCTTGAACCAGGATGTCATTCCAGTCTCACACCTCACTGCAGTCACACTATCCTTATACATATTCTATACCACCCTTGCATACTTTTCTGCTACTCCCAACTTCCTCATACAGTACCATAACTCCTTTCTTGGTACCCTGTTATATGCTTTCTCCAAGTCCAAAAACATGCAATGTAATTCCTTCAGACCCTCTCTGTACTTCTCCATCAACACTTTTAAAGCAAACGTCACATCTGTAATACTCTTTCCTGGCATGAACCATGTTGCTCCTCACAGATTGCCACCTCTCCTCTTAGCCTAGCATCCATCACTCTTTCCCATATCGTCATGGTATGGCTGGTCAACTTTATACCCCTGTAATTACGGAAGCTCTGCACATGTCCCTTATTCTTAAACATTGTTACTAATATACTTCTTCTCCACTCCTCAGGCATCTTTGTCACTTTTCAAGATTTTGTTAAACAATCCATTTAGAAACTCTACTGCCATCTCACCTAAACATCTCCATGCCTCCACTGGTATATCATTCACACATGCGTTTCCACTTTTCATCCTCTTCATAGTTTTCTTCAGTACAGCCTTGTTGATTCCTGGTACTTCATGATTTACTATCTCCACTTCATTCAACCTACACTCTCTCTCATTTTCCATGTTCATAAGTATGTCAAAGTACTCCTTCCACCTTTTCAACATACTCTCCCTGCTTGTCAGCAAAATATTTATTTACTGTATTTATATATATTTTTTATCTATCAATTGGTTTTATATGTCCTGTAAGTCTGTATCTTTGCTTTTCATGCTTCTGGTGCTGTATGTGAAAGAACATTTCACATACTCCCAAAAGAAATATTTTAGATAAGAAATTGCAGTGAGCATCTTATTTTCAGCTCAGTACACTACAGTATAGAAAATCACACTGCCCATCACAGGGTTGTAGAAGACACAAAGGATGTCACTTCCCACAATTAAGGAGCACAGTCTTCCAACCTGTCATTAATGTGGACCCCCCTCCCCACCCCCCACCCCCCCCAAATATTTGTAGGAGTGGACTACCTCTACATTCACTCCCTGAATAGTGACTGGACATAGAGGCTCTTTGGTGCACTGAAAGTCAATAACCATTTCCTTGGTTTAATATCAAAGAATAGCTATCAAAGTACAATTGCATTTGTGTAGCTAGCAGTCGACTTGATTCTGGGATTGAGAGGTTGACTGTGTGGAGACAGGGATTGAAATGAAGATGGAAGCTGGATGTCTTTAAAAACTGTGACGACTCAGTGATAAATCATATTTTTGCCAAAAGGTATGAATATCTGCTTTTCCAGTATGTGTGGACATGAATCAATACACATGAACATCCTTGGCTTCCTGGTGGAAGTATTGGATACATTTTTAGGTTTTTATCTTATATTTCTTTGCCAAAGTTGTAAGCCACTGTGGAGAATTTTGTTTTTTAATAATTTTTATGTAGAGGTTCACTTAACAGTACACATTTCTAGGGGAAATTGAAGTATGGCACAACTCAGTTCACAAATACCAAACTTACCCTTTAGGTCTGTACAAGATATCATTTTTATAAACATCTAAAACCATGTAAAATATTTAAGCCTCATTACCTCTTTTTCTGTTTTTTTTTTCTTTTTAAAACTATTTGATTACTGGATAAAGTCCCCATTTTTGGTTTTCATGAATGTTAAGTATAAACTCTGTGTGTTACACCAGCAGGGGTATATTTAACCTGACCTAAGCACTTTGAATGCATTGAAAAAAAGAAAAAAAGGGGAAATGACATACTTGTTTGAAGTGATAAATGTCACTAAAGAAACCAATTGTGTTAGTCAGGCAGAAAGAGAGCTTCCTGGTAGTCTGCTTTCTATGTGTATATTTCTTTGTGGAATGAAACAGAAGTAGCGGCAACTTTTCAGACCGGTCTCCAGAGAGTCTCACAAAGGTAAATACATAATCAGCCTGAGGTAAGATTGAGGATTATTGGAATATTGAAGTCATTTTCCTTTTTTGATCCCTGTTGCTGAACAGGACAGTATGTATTATAGCATACTCCAGACTCTATTGAAATTCATAAGGAAATTTCAGGTATTTATGTTTTACATGGTGGGGATGGCACAGGGTTGTCTCATTTAAGAGATTAAAGAACAATGTAACAGGTTAAAGTCTGTACCATAAATAATGTGTTGTGATAGCAGGATCTGTGCTCGAGCATGTAAGAGGAACACAAATCTCATAGTTCACACTATCTAATTGTTACTCATATCATTATTTACACTTCACTTAATTCATTCAATTGGACTCTTTTGTACATTTCCAAAAACTGCTGACTCTGCTCTGCTGTTTGTCAGTTCTGCTCTCGGCTTAATTCTTTGCACACTGATGTGTGTTTTTTTCTTTTTAACCTTGCTTATTTGGCAATTTTTTCTATTTAAAATATCTTACAATTCTGTTAATAAATTGTGTTGTTTTCTGCTGTATTTTGTTCATCCTGTATAGAGGCTAGGGTTGTCGTTAGCATGACCAGGACACTAAGCCACTAGACTATAAGCCTCCAGGCTGCAAGTTCAGCACCTGCTGCTGACCCCACTGGTTGACATAAACAAGTCACTTGATTGTAAATATCATACATTAATTATATGAACAAACTGTGATATGTTTCTGTAGGCAGTCCTCACTATTGAAATAGAGTTGTGCTTTTTTACAAGCAGTGGATGGCACCATCTGAAATATTGTACACAAAATATACTTTGACTGGTTAAATGGTGTGAGTGGAAAAAACAAAGGGACTAAAGTTCTCTGTGACAGGCATTGACAGAAAAAAGAGCCTGGATTTGAATGTTGAGAACAGATGATCTTCAGAGGCAAACTGTGGGGGAGACCAGAGCAGCATTGTATTGGGATGAGGCAAGACCAGTGTTAGAAGATCTCAGATGGCAGTTAGAAGGTCTAGGAGTCCAGTCAGTTGATCAATTAAAGCTATTACATGTATTAATATATGTGCTTATTAGATTTAAATTGGACAAGTGCAAAAAATGATTCTATTATCTTTATAACATATGGCAGAAAAGTCACCTATACTAAACATAAGCATCATCATTATTATCATTATTAACTTTACTAATCGGCTTACTAAAAAGAAGAAGTTACATATGTGGTACAATAACACATCTGTTGTCCTTATTAAACAAATGATCACTGTTTCAGTGAAGTGTAGAAATCCTTAAAGCAGTCAGTTGGAAAAATCAGAAAATGGTTTCCAGCCTATCACAAACAGGGCATCCACAAATACTGTAGTGGCAGATGAATCCCACGAGAACACTTACAGTACATGTAAGCTTCACAGCAGAGCCTGCACCCAAGCCAAGAAGCAAATCTGGTAAGATGGTGTTTGCTATAGAAAGGCACTATATAATGTAATGGTTGGTTGTGAAAGGTCTCAGTTACATATAAAATAACAATTTCCAAATAGAGAAAAAAATACTTCTTATGTTGAAAATGTAATACTTCTACAATAGAAAATATTTATAAAGATGATCCGCTGAGGCAACCCCTGACGGGAGCAGCCGGAAGAAGAAGAAGAAGAAAACAATATTTATTAATGGGCAAAAATGATCAATCTAGAATCCTAAGTGGATCTTGACTTTTTGTTCATCATAGGGTGCCGAGTAATAACTTTAAATAATATAATAAATAACATATAAAACTAACAAACAGCATTTCAGTGAATGTAGCAGAAGACACCTTTTATTGCCTAACGAGAAAGATTACAATATGCAAGCTTTCAAGGCAACTCAGGACCCTTCTTCATATTGACTGAAGAAGTGACCTGAGTTGCCTCGATAGCTTGCATATTGTAATCTTTCCCATTAGGCAATAAAAGGTGTCATTCTGCTTGACTTCTCACTACATTCATAATGGCTACCATGGTACAACACCCTAGTACTACAGTGAATGTACCAAAAAATCTTTAATAAACAGGAATTGTTTGAGGCCCAGTGCTGCCAGAATTGGCTCCATACTCTATGACATTGAAGTGGATTAAATGGGCTTGACAATGTTATGTTATTCTATGATAGGGATGGTTTAATTCCTAACATATCAAATCAAATATTTAGAAAAATCAAATGTATTATTTTAATAAAGATTAATTGCTTGCTGGGAAAAGAATAGAAACATTCATTTTATTGTATCCTTCAGGTTTAAACAAATATTTTGCTGTTTTATACACGGCCCAGAAGGTTTTTGTACACATTTTTTATAATGTATTATTTCTTTACTACCAGAAGACAGATATTAAAAATGTATCCCCACCTTTTCTACTTCTGGGTAGCAAGAAGCCACAGCTGATAGGCACAGAAGGATTGCTAGTCCATTGGCCAGCTTGTCCTCATTCATACTGCAAATCTACAGACTGTTGGAGAAGTGTTTGGGGAGTCACCAAAAGAAGCCCCCTATGAACCTGGATAGGACATGCAAACCCCACCCAGAAGAATAGCAACAGGGAGCTGAGCCAGCCGTGGTGGGAAGCAACACAACTTCACTGAGCCACCATGCTGCCCTCTCACAAAGATTTTATGAATTTAAATTGTACATTTTCAATTTGCATGTTTGAACAGGCTCTTTTGTTTGCTGTTCTTGTGTTCAGTGGTGTATACGTTGGTATGCAAAGATGAAAAGGTGCTCAACGTATGATATTTTGTGTCACAGCTGAATTGTTAGTGTACTGTCTGTGACTCCAAATTTAGTTAAAAATAAAACATTATGAAATGGAAAATACCAAGAATAAACAAATAACATATCTCTATATAGCACCTTTCTGTTGTGACCTCCATACCAAGGCACTTTTACAAGTGGAGCTACAGTGCATTTGCAATGGCAGCTCAGGCCGGTAAAGTGATGGGCTCAGTGGGTCAGAGTCAGGGACTCAAACAGCACAAAGTCCAAATCCTGATCTACTCTGCTGCACCATTACTACTTAATTCACGGCAGATTTACACTAGTAACATGTGCTGTTGCTGATCCATGAACTTGCAATGCTTGTTTTATTTGAGACAGGAATAATTTGGAAATATATGGATTTTATGGACATATACCACAACATTTCCATTTTATTTTCTTTAAATGATTGGAGGTATCAATCTCTTTGAGTGGAAGGTGAATTCTAGCATATGAAAATGAGTGTGGAGAACATTTAAATAAAGAGAGCTGCTTTACTTAGAGAGAATCACTCTGTTACCCTTCTGGTTTAATTCCACTGCCTTTTAAATTCAAATTCAAAGGTACTGCCCTATATAAGTAGTCAGGCTCTGAAATTAAAGTCTGTTTTCTAATTAGAGAAGGTTTGTCTAAGACAATATTTTGTCCTGCTTAGACATCATAGATCTGCCCCTCAGCAACTAAGGGTCTCTGTCAGTCAGCGAGCATAGCAGCAGGCACCGCACATCACAGGGCCCGGTTTAGACCTGTGCTTGCTGATATGAAGTGAAAAGAACTAAATACTTGCTTTAAACAGTCTTTTAAGAAGACCACCCTGCTTTTATTACAAATGTATGCTTTTAGTGTGAAATATTGGTTTTTAACAACCAAAATAACCAAAATAACAGCAAGACATATTTTCTTGCTTTGCTGTGTTATTTAGTGCTATAATTAATATCTATCAGGGTTTTTTATTTGCATGTTATAGATACTTTGTGTATAAAAAAAAAAAAGTAAACTTCCATTTAGAAGTTAAAGAGGACATGCAGGTGATGGGTGTAACAAAGCAAGATACAGAGGACAGGAAGATATGGAAGAAGATGATCCCCTGTAGCAACCCCTAACGGCAAAGAAGAAGATAATACCTTGTCAGCTGGCTTCATTGTAATCTGAAAGTAACCTGGAACATCAATATCAAAATTAATATTAATCCTTTCCAGTACATTCTGGCTTGTAGAAACAGTTTTTTTCCTTTAACAGCTAAATGATACCAAAAACAGAGTTAGACCACCAAATTTTCATTATCATTACTGGGTAACAAACATCTTTATTTTAAGACTCAATTACATCCTAGTGATCCACAGTGGCTGCAGGTTTCCACTTTAACAGGTTTCTTAATTAGAATTGTTTTATTTCCCAATAAAGTAATATGATTTGGGGTCAGTTTTAATTAACTTGTCTGTTACAGTTCAGAGCTCTTAATGGCCTATTTTAGTTTTAAACAGCTGCTTTTAGAATTTAATTGTTGTCTGTTACCTTTACCAGCCGTCAGTTACTAATAAGGTGCAAATGACAAAGGAACCAGCAGCTCTTCAGCTAATGTGAAGTTTAAACCCGCGTATGAGAGAGAAGGGAAGGACCACAAAACCCAGATAAAGATCTCAGAAAGCAAATAATATACAAATATTGTTTTGGAAGAATGAAAGCACTAACATGCCATATAATTATAATTTCGTTATCTGTTTGGTCTGGCATCTAATTACGAAACTAGCTGATACGAATACCTGCACCTACTGCGGACCTCCTGGACCATTGATGAGTACCCCTGCTCTAGGAGGAGCTGAATCCTGGCTGTATTAGTCCTGCTTCATACGCTCAACTCAGTGTACCAACATCTGCCACAATACCTCTGTAGGTCAACACTTACTGAAAAGGCCTGCTATGAATCGCACCTCTGTAATAACTAATCTCATGTCCCCTTCCAGTACACAGCATCAAGACATTAAAGATTTGTACACTGATTACATATTTATAGACCTGGAATAGACTCCATATAAGTGTGATTAATTACCGAAACTATACTTTTCTGCAAGTCAGAGTTTTGCTATCATTCCTAATTTCCTTCCTTTATCCATTATGGTTGCTCTGTTGCATGCTTGTTACGAAGTGGTTTTCATGTAATTTAATTATTGTGTAAATTTAATAATTTTTTAAATGATTTATTTTTTATTATTCATATTCAGACACTTGGTGTTATCACACAGCCATGTTGTTTACAGTTATAATTCCCATTGCTGTTCAATGTTTATGGCATACTACATTTGATGCCATGATTACCCAATGCTGTTTAAGATGTTTTCCTAGATTTGGGATCCAAACCTTATTGCAAAAGTTTACATCACGATTTTTTTTAATTGTGTTCATTAGCTGGGTGGAAGGCAATTGCACAGTTATTTTGACTACAGTTTTGTTTGAATGTTTTGGGGTTTTGTTCATTGGTATCTTGAAGTATTAAGTTAAAAAATTACTCTTCTTTCCTGATTACAGTGTTTTCTTTCTGCTTGGCTTCCAGTTTTCATCTTGGGTACAATAAATGTTAATAATTCCATTTGGGAAGTACTGTATCTGTAAACTACGGCTATACTTTTATAAAGGAGACATCCCTTGATATTCCGAAACACTGCTGTGGACTAACTGACATATACTGAACTTGTAGGTTCTCAGACAGTAGATGGAAGTCATCCATAGACAGAATACATTTTTTTTTATTTGAATGTGGCCCAGCCCAATTAATTTTGAAAGTGTCCATTTTGTATATTTCTCTCATCTTAGACCTTTAGAGATGTTTTTACGCACCTCCCCATATTTTTATGGTATCTTCTACTCAGACCCTGAAGTACTGCAATTTCAAGCAGCTTCGAAAAATCCTTACCGGACAGAAAACAGCTATGTTGCTAAAGTTCCTAGGGGACAATTCTATTTATGTCACCACTGCATATCACTCTTTGTCCAGGTTCGTGGATACCTGCAGTAAAACATGTGCAATTGTTTTTTGTTTTGATTTTGGAAATCCCTTTTGGTTTTGACAACCAATCTTATATTCTTTGTTGTTATGAACCCGCGCATTGTTTTTTGACTGTGTTTCATTTTCCAGTCCACACTGTTCTTCGTCTGTCACTGTTTTCTCTTTCTGGCAGAAAATTATGTTCTTTAGCTTTTTTACTTGCCTTTGCAGCAAATGAATCTTGCTGTACTGTGTCTTTAATTACATTTCCATTCTGCTTTCTAAAAATCTTACTGTGATCTTTATAATCTTGATGTAAAAGTGTGATTGGTCAATTGTTATAAATTTCTTTAACTTTTCTTTTATAGAATAATCATCCATATGTTTGTTTTCACTGTTGACTTCTGTTTCTAATAATTTTCTGCAGAATCAGCAAAAACTTCTTATTTAATTCCCGTCATCTGTTCATTAATCATGTAATTTCAACAAGCCATTTTTAATATGTTACTATGTTAATGCTTGCTCCATTTCTTCTCCTGCTATAACTTCATCAAAGTTTTTTATGCAAAACATTCATCCTGTACTTCATTTTCTAAGTGACTCCTATTAAATTACAATTTGGATTTATTTTTGCAGAAATGTATATTTTTTTGAGAGTTCAGTTTCTGTCTTGCAAATAATATCCATCCATTAATCAATCTGTCCATTTATTGAACCTGCTTAACAACAGTTTTGGGGTTTTGGGGACCAAGAAGCTACCTCAGCTCCAGTTACCTGCGCCTAATGCATTGACTAACCCTGGATGGGACTGAAATCCATCACGGGACACACTCATTCAACTGGCCAGTTTAGGGTTGTCAATTAACTTAAACTCACCTGTTTTGGGGTTATATTTTGGATTATTGCATGTTAGTAATGTTTTCCTCCTTCTCCCCTTATTTCTATTTCTGTTTCACATTTCCTCCCTTACTGTACAGTAACTGCCTAAAACACATGATTTATTTAGTTATTATTCTGAGTATTGTTATTATTTAAAATTTAGATTTTTAATCATCACCTTTTTTGGTTCTTTTGAACATGGAGGTGACCGTCTTATTTACAGTAGCCAGGAATGTTGCCCATTAGGTGATAGGAAGGCCATTTCCCTATATAAGATGATGGTGCCCAGGGCTCACTTTCCAAGCTTTTGGATAATTTAAAACATTTCTTGAATGGTGGCTGGTTTCATGATAGTTTAGGAACTTTCGGCTTTTTTTGTTTTTGCCTTTGTTTTTCCAAATCCATTGCTAACATTGGACTTTGGCTTTTTTTCAGCCTTTTGGCCCTTGCTGCATTTTATGATCATACTTTTATCTTGTCCCTTTGAATTTTGATGTGTTCATCCCACAGTCCTTTGACTTGCTTTTTACTCTCTTCTACTTTTTTCCATCTCAGGCATAAAACTAAAACCTTTATAAAACCTTGAAACCTAGCCTTGGTGTCACAATCCCTCCTAATCCATTAACAGCTGTGTTTGGTGTACTCACAGTTTGTTTGTCCTTCTCCACTTTAAGCCAATCTGTAATTGCCTTTACCTCACTACTACCGTGTAGTCTTATCTTGCTCAACTGGAAGAATCACAACCTACCACTTTTAAGTCAGTGGGTAAAAAATCCAATTCTCACTCAGAGGATCTTATTTTAAATTATGGCAGGATCTAATCAATAACATTTTAGAATAAATCTTCCTTCCTTGAGGCTTCAAAGACTTGCGTTTTTGGCTGGCTATCCTCACTTTCTTTTAGGAGGGGGCTAAATTTTGGTTTTGTTAAGGTTGATTTGATTGTATGGATTGTTATTTGCTTTTAATTAAAATAAATATAATAAAAAAGTAACTTATTCCATCTGTTCATCTTCCAGAAAACCATCCATCATTCAAAGTCCTTTTTTGAAAAATGTTCATTGATTTAGTTACATTTATATTCATGTCATAATTCTTTTAAATTAGTGTCTTTCGAAACCTACTACTGACTGTCCTCTGTGTTTTAAGCATCACTGTGATCATCTGAGAAATTAATGTATTTAACCCATTGTTCCTCCTTCTAAACCATCAATGTCCTCAATTATCATTATGTTGGAATAAATCCAGAATAGTAATGAGGTAAAGGTTGACCTGTCTCACTCCTCTTAGACACGCTGCAGACATTCCCAATCCATTTCCACACAAATCTCTTCTCCCAGATACAATTTTTGCATCCACTAGTTTTCTATTAGATGTCCATCACCCTCAGTTAATTCTATTACATGTTTTTTCTTTCCAAGACTGATAAAACTTCATGCACAAAGCCCTTGCAATACTCCCATGGCCTCTCTGGCATCTAGTAAAAGGCATGAGAACTAAATGGTTAGCAATTCAATATTAATGGGGGCTTTCAGTTCTCTTAGTATTTGAAATAAGACCTGCGATTGATTCTGTTGCAGCTACTTTCTTTCTTAACAATATCAAAAAATTATATTCCTTAAAGTGTATGTTTTTGCAAATAGCATTGAATTAATCATAAAAAGTTCTTTCTCTCTATACTACTAATTTTAAAATTTCTATTAGAATCTTATTAGTATGTATGGCTTTGTTTCTTTCATCATCAAATGCTTTTCATGTTACTGATTTTTGATAAGTTCATATCCCTTTTTCTCCCTCTCTTTTTTATCAGTTTCTTTATGTCTATTTTGCTTGTCATAGAGCAATTCAGTAAATTCTTTCCATCTTCCTGAATGCTTGCTTCTCTTTAAGAACCGATCATTCCTTATACTTTGTGTTATTGATTCTTGCTTCACTTGTTAGGTGATTTGTCCACTTTCTTTAATTTATTCACACTCCTGCTGCAGCTACCTCTCTTTTGCATTACCTGTTTCTCATCTTACTACAGTATTTATGGTTGTAGTCCTTCTTTTTTTTGATTGATATCTTTTCACGTTCTTCTTTCATCAAGTTGTGCAGCATGTCACTTGTGACCCTTTGTTTCTTGATCATTCTGTTTATGTGTTTCAGGCTTATTTCTCCAGATATGTAGTGCACTAGCTTATCTAGCTTTAAGATTGCCCTTCACTTTTTTTTAATTTTCATTTGCTTTCCTTCAGCTTTTTCAGATCATATTGCTTTATTTCCTGTTCTTTGTGAAGCAAATCCATTCTAGGCTTTAATGACTACTCAAATGGAACATGCGTTATTCATTACAGGGCATCCTGGCATAAGTATAACTGGTAACACTTTAGATACTGAAAAAGTGCATCTATTACTCTTGTACTCTTACGTAACTAGACCCTAACAAAGACTTCTTTTAGTCTTAATTACAACTATAAGGCATCAGTAAAGTAGTTATTCATCTCTGTGTGCAGTTTATTAATTTGTTTGCATGGATGTTGCACTGTGACCATATAGTTACATGTTATTTGCAATCTGTTATTGCACTGGCTCTATAAAAGATAACAGAAACTTGTCAGTAACCTGCCCAAACCTTTGATAAAACCTAAGGAAGAACCTCTCAAAGACAAGTGATTGTGCATTTCAGAACTGTATATTAGTCATTTGACTATATGCTTTGGTTAATGCTTTGGTTTTGGTGTGTCAGTGACTCTTGATTCCTGTGTCTTGCAAAATGAACATAACATGGATAATGTGGAAAATCCTAGTTATAATGAACATGGCTTTAAGTGGTAGGGCTCTGGAAAGATGGGCATGTGCCTACAGTATGTATCCAATGTTAATGTACATACCTTGTCTTATTAATAGATGCTTTTTACACATAAGACACCAGAAAATCCCACATCTTAAGTTCTTCATGGGGTTAATGAGTCTCCATGACACTGAGCTGGTCAAAGAAATTTCAACAGTTATTGCTAAGCAATTAAGCTTTCCACGTCAAGTAAGCCTGAAACAGGCAGGTAAAACAATTAGAGAATCGAGAAAATGCATACCATAATTTAAGTGCAACTGTTAAAAAACAAAGACCTAAATTGAATTACTTTGAAACATAGCACAGCATGGCACAGTATGCCACATGAAATATGCCACAGCAATACAATAGATACTCAGGAAAGATGATGGAGTAGCCCGTTTTGAGGCTGGGAAGTGGAAGAGGTGGCTTCAGGTGGCTGGAAATCAGAACTGAAGTTATCAATGGTTGGTCTGTCAATCATCATTCCTGTAGAGGGTGGAAGAAAAGAGGTGTTAAATGACAGCGCCAACCCCTGGTTTGGAGTGTAACTACAATCAGCCAAGTCCTCTAGTTGTCGCCTAATCCTGTTTATATATATAAAACTACATATATATACAGTATATATATATAACTATATATATATATATAACTATATATACAGTATATAACTATATATATAATGGATCTGTACTTTTGAAGTACTATTGAAAGACATAAAATGTTGTCTGCCTGTTTGTTATATTGGACCTGGTAGAAGCAGCATCCTTGGACTCAGGTTTCTGTCTTGTACAATGTGCTCATCTCTGCATGGGCTGTTTTCTGAGTGCTAAGGCTTTCCTACACATTCCAAAACCATGCTTATTAGATTGACTGATAGCTCTAAATTGGCTTGTCATATATGTGTCCGGGTGTTTTAAATGAGAACCTTCTACATGGTTGCCTCATACATTTTGTCTGAGGCTGCTTTGACAGATTTATGCTGATAAATAACTTTTGAGAAAGTTGCTACAAATCTGAAACCAGTACAAGATAAAATTACATCCATTCCCAAGAAGTCACTGAAGCAATTAGGAATACAGTCTATAAAACTCAAAATTGAACTGCAATGGTGTCTTAAATAATGTGCACAATTGTATTAATTTTGAGAGAAATACATAATTACTTTTCTGCTAAACTAGATATTTGTTACCTTACTTATGAAGGCAATGTGACGTCTCAGCTTTGTTACCAACTGTAAAAAAGTGTATGAACATAATTGCTGTAATGATTATTAATCTGAAATATTTTGTAAATACTTTCTATCAGAGTTAGAATTTGTTTAGTTATCATACCATACCATTCTTCTCCTGCGGTGGGCTGGTGCCCTGCCCAGGGTTTGTTCCTGCCTTGCTCCCTGTGTTGGCTGGGATTGGCTCCAGCAGACCCCCGTGACCCTGTGTTAGGATATAGCGGGTTGGACAATGACTGACTGACTGACTGACTATTCTTCTGCATTGCAATTTCATCTTTGGCAGTTCCAAATAGGTTTGACTGGAAACCACGAAGCTGCAAGTTTATATCCCATTTCTGGTGTTCTGTATGATCCTGTGGATTTCATTTAGCATGATGTGCTTCTACATTAAAGTACTGGCGACCTGTCCAATGTTGGTCTTCATCTTGTGCCCAAAAGCTACTGCAATGGCTGAAGCACCCGGTAACCTTGAACTGGATAAGTATATTAGAACTCTGATGTATAAATGAAACACTATAAATATATAGAGCATATATGAAATTAGCCTGCATCTGTGAAAATATCTGAAATGCATTCTATTTAAAAATGAAAAAAAAAAAGATTTATTCATTTTCTCTTTTTTGAGAGATACTTATTTTTGCTACTAAAGAACCGTGCTGAGGAACTGGATAAACCTCTAACGCTAACAGAATTACTAGACGCTATAAAGTCACTACAAAGCGGGAAATCATCAGGCCCTGATGGTTACCCCATAGAGTTTTATAAGAAATTCTCCACTCAGCTAGCTCCACTCTTATTGGTAACATTTACAGAAGCTAAAGACCACCAAATACTACCTCAAACATTTCGACAAGCATTAATCACCGTCTTTCCTAAACAAAATAAGGACTTGTTACAATGTGCATCATATAGACCAATTTCACTCCTGAATAATGATGTTAAGATACTCTCAAAAATCCTAGCTAGAAGGATGGAGAAAGTGCTGCCCTCGGTAATATCACAAGATCAAACTGGATTTATTAAAGGCCGACATCTATCTTCAAATCTCCGACGCTTGTTTAATGTTATATATTCACCAGCAAAATCAAACACCCCAGAGATATTACTATCATTAGACGCAGAAAAGGCATTTGACATGATCGAATGGAATTACCTTTTCACTGCATTGGAGAAATTTGGGTTTGGCCCGAATATTTGTGCTTGGATCAAACTACTGTATACCAGTCCAGAAGCTTCAGTTTGTATTAATAACATTTGCTCAGACTACTTTAAACTAGAACGTGGTACCAGACAAGGATGTCCCTTGTCGCCACTGTTGTTTGCAATCGCTATTGAACCACTGGCGGTTCACTGCCGAAATTCTTATCAGATAAAGGGGATTGTCAGAGAAGGACTGGAACAGAAAATTTCTCTATATGCAGATGATATGGTCTTATATATATCGGACCCAGAAAACACTGTCCCTGCTGTTTTAACAGCACTAACAGAATTTCAAAAGATATCTGGTCTTAGAATTAATCTGAATAAAAGTATACTCTTTCCAGTGAACTCACAAGCATATAATATTAAATTAGACACCCTACCTTTTACCATAGCAGATCAGTTTAAATACCTAGGGGCAAATATCACAAGTAAACATAAAGCTCTTTATCAACAAAATTTTGGCGTCTGTATGGAAAAAATTAAGCAAGACTTGCATAGATGGTCAACCCTTCATCTCACTCTAGCCGGAAGAATTAACATTGTTAAGATGAATATCCTTCCTAAACTTCTCTTTTTATTTCAAAACATTTCAATATATATCAATAAATCGTTTTTTAAACAGTTAGATTCAATAATAACCTCATTCATTTGGAACTCAAAACACCCACGTATCCGAAGAGCGACCCTACAAAGACCTCAGGCGGAAGGTGGCATGGCTTTACCTAATTTTCAGTTTTATTACTGGGCAGCAAACATACTAGCCATAAAAACCTGGACACAAATAAATGCACATACACAGGCTTGGTCTGCAATAGAAGTAAAATCCTGTAGTACTTCTTTATATTCCCTGCTCTGCTCTCCAATAAATGAAAGTTATCGCAAATATACTAGTAACCCAATTGTGCTTTACTCACTCAGAATATGGAACCAAATTAGGAAGCATTTTAAGATGGAAAATCTTTTATCAGTGGCACCTCTGCAAGAGAACCACCTCTTTCAACCTTCGCAAGTATATCCAGTTTTTAATACCTGGAAAAGTTTTGGGATTAAAATGCTCAGAGATCTTTATATAGACAACATATTTACATCTTTTGAACAATTACGCTCAAAATTTAACCTCCCAGCTACACATTTCTTTTACTATCTTCAAATTAGAAATTTTGTTAAACAGAAATTGCCCGATTTCCCCCACCTTGCACCCTCCACAATGCTGGAAAAAATACTGCTCAATTCCGAGGAAACAAAAACTATTTCCGCAATATATAAAATCTTATTAGAGTCCCTACCTTTCAAAGACCCAAGAGGACATTGGGAAGAAGATCTCTTAATCAATATATCAGAAAAGGAGTGGAAGGTAGCAAAGCAGAGAATTCACTCGAGTTCTATATGCGCAAAGCATAGAATTATTCAACTAAAAATTATATATCGAGCTCATCTGTCTCGCTTAAAACTGTCCAAAATGTTTCCAGGCCAGGATCCAACCTGCGAGCGCTGCAACCAAGCTCCTGCCTCACTGGGTCACATGTTCTGGGCCTGCACCAAACTAACATCATTTTGGACAAAAATTTTTAAGTGCCTCTCAGACAGCCTTAGTATCACAATCCTTCCTAACCCACTAACAGCTGTGTTTGGTGTCCTTCCAGATGGACTTGAATTGGAGAAGGACAAGCAAACGGTGATTGCATTCACTACACTCTTGGCACGCAGACTTATTTTGTTAAATTGGAAGAATCCTAATTCTCCTCTTATAAGTCAGTGGGAAACGGATGTTTTATATTATTTGAAATTGGAAAAAATCAAATTTTCAGTTAGAGGATCTGTACAAAATTTTTTCAAAACATGGCAGGATTTAATCAATATTATTTTAGAATAAGAGAAATAACTATTATTGCATTTAACTCCCTTCTCCATCTCTTATTTATATAGATATTTACTTCTCCCCTTCTTTTGTCTAATGTTGCCTTATTAAAAAGCTTAAAGAAATTTTCCTTTAGCTAAGCTCTCCTTCTCAGGGGTGGGGTTTGATTTGTTTTCAAATTTGTTGGGTTATAAATTGATCTGTTTGTATGGAATGATTACAATGAAAATTAATAAAATAAAAATATTAAAGAACCGTTTTTAGGATCATAGACATTGGAACCTACTAGATCTCCTCAATGACTGAGGACTCCTAAAAGCTATAACAAGAAAGCACATTTGTTCCTATCCTACTCCTGTGACCATGAACTGGTTTATATAGGTTCAATAAATGATGGGTGGGTATATAGATACACTAAAAATATATGTTAATAGTTATGAAGTTGGGTTCCAATGGCAATAATTAATAAATAATTCATTACATTTATATAGCGCTTTTCTCAGTACTCAAAGTGCTATCCACACAGGGAGAAACCGAACCCACAATCTTCCACAGTCTCCTTACTGCAAAGCAGCAGCACTACCACTGCGCCACCTGTGAGGTATTTACCATAAAGCACTGTAGAATGTGAAACATTTGGTGAAATATTAATATTGAAATCTTGTTCTGTATAGTGGCACAGATATGCAGCTCCAGGGGATTGACCTTACATTTGATTTCTTGATTAGTCTTTATCTTTGTGGAGTCTGTATGTTCTACCTGCCTCTCCACATCTTAAATATAAATGTCTAATGAAACCTCAGAGGAAAGAAAAACTCGCTTAGCCACTGATAGACAATGGAGGCGAGCACGTCGACAAAATGAAACCGACGAGGAGCCACTAATACACAACTGATGCAATTGATTGATTGAAGGGCCAGAATCCATGACTTCTAGGAGCCCAGGCTTTTAACAGCACAGGCTTATACAGCTAGTGTCTAATAATACAGATTTCCCTCCTCCTGCACACTAAAATGTTCAGATTAAGTGAAAGCTCTAAATTGGTTTGGTGTGTGTGTGCAAAGCTCAGCCCTTGCATTTGTGGTATAGAAGGGAGTTTCTGAATTTGTTCAGAGATTGGGGTAGCATTGTAGAAGACCCCAAAAGTATATAATCCAGCAACCAATACTTTCATTTACTGTTCTGCATACTCTGCTCCCATGGTCCATATGTGAACCTTCCTCTGTGTTAAAGCTGTTTGCTGCCTGCTTATCTTATGTGAGCTTGATCGACTACATGAGCCTCATCACAATCCAATGAATCAAAGACCGTTGAATTCAAAAACTGCCAATGCAAAAGAAAATGCTTTTTTACCTGTGTTAAAGTAATGACAACATTTAAATTGCAAAATTAAACAACAGAGCCACTATTACTCAAAGAAAGCCAGTCTACAAGGAAGTGAAAACTAACAATGCATTTTTCTTTATTGCTGCCAGATGAGTGTTTTCTGACTGTTTGAGGAACAAAAAGGGCGAACAGAATGATTATTGACAGTGGAACTTTAGGAGGAAGTAAGGTTTGTTTTTCTCCTCTTTGGCTAGCATTTGCTTGACTGAGATGCAGCCAAACCACGCTTATGGGAATTCAGGTGAGCACTGCCTGTGGCAGCCACCTGTCAAAACACACATGCTTTTTGTCTGCTTTGGTGTTTGGAAAATGAGTGGAGAAAAATAATAATCAGTGATTGTTCTGAGCCACCGTAAATGGGGGTTTAAGGCTCAAGGGAGCTACAAGTTCTGTATTGATATTTATATATGAAATGCACATTTTCAGGTTTAATATATTGGTTGTGGTATCAGTCAATAGTTAAATAGCACAAATATACAAGATTAATAAGTGCATGTACTGCATTGGCTTGGTCCTTGGCCCTGAGTTTAATGACCACTCTGTACAGACACTAAACACTGACATAATGAACCATCCATTCATTTCTGAATCACATGAGAACTAACATTGGGTTGCTCATCAGTCTATTGCTGTGCATTATGGTGGTCAAATAAAACAGATTCAAGCACTCCACCAGATTAATCTTATCCTTTATCGTTTTTATAACAAACACACAAAATTTTAATGAAAATAAACAGCATTTGGAGGTCACTCCATCTGGTAGTTTTTTGTCATTTGAACTGAACATTAGACAACTGTTCCAAACGTCTAGGTCTTCAACATTAGCACTGTTTTTAAAGAAGTTGGAAAATTCTAGCAATGGTCCGTAACCAGTCAAAGAATAAACCGTTTCTGTTTCTTGTTCTTTGTCAGTATGTTGTCGTATTTTCAGTGAGACTCTTTCCTCTTTTAGCTGTGTTATTCACTACTGCCATGTGTTCCAGCAGTTCACAAAATTCGTTGAAGATTGGATCATCTCAAGAAACCACTTGAGAAACGACCAAGAACTTCCATCCATCCATACATTATCCAACCCTCTATATCCTAACTACAGGGTCACAGGGGTCTGCTGGAGCCAATCCCAGCCAACACAGGGCGCAAGGCAGGAAACAAGCCCCAGGCAGGGTGCCAGCCCACTGCAGGACCAAGACCTTTCTTTGTCTTTTTCCATAAGAGCATCAAAGAAGAATGCTCTTCTTTTTGTTACCAGATCCTGCAACTTCAGCTGTTCAGATTTATTTGTCAGCTTGTGATGCAAAGGAATGTTTAGTAATGGTGGCCGCTGAAGACTTTGCACCATTTTTTCCTTAGTTTATGCCTAGACTCTGTTGTCAAAAAGGTCTGAGCTGGTCAAATGTTCAGACAAAAACCAGGAGTGCCTTGAAAATGCTGTATAGACTTTACTGGCAACAGCCTGGTTTGGGTGAGTCTTAAGAACTGATAAAAATATGATGTTAGTGAGAGGAGCTCAGATAGCAAACAGTGTTTCATTCCATTGTCTGACATATACAAGACTGACAAACAGAGCAGAATCTGTGATAATCTTGGAGTCACATGCAGTCATCCAGAACCGTACCTTAGAAAGGAATATTTTCAAAGCAGTAATGCTTTTCCCCATCCACCAAAGCATGATGTGTTTGATGTGGAGCTTGAAATGACTCACTGCCTTTGTGTATACCAAGAAAGAAGAGAGACAAAATAGAAATTCCTCATAATCGCCCCTTGGCTGCTGGTCTTCAAGAGGACGTGATAAGTAGTCAAGCATTTCAGGTTGCAGTTTACACATTATAGGTCAGGTCACAGTAGTCACAGCATATGCATCTTAATTTATTGATGGCCATTGTTTTGGAAATCAATTGAACAGCACAGTTGACAGACCTTCTGTTTGACTAAATAAACATGTTTGACAGCACCACTTGCATGACGTGATAACGATATGCTATCCAGACCATGTCAGTTCCTAGAGCTTACTCAATTTTTACACATGGTCCTTTACGAAGCCCTGTGTTGCTGGCTGTTGCATGTGTAACAACTTATCAGTTGTGAAGTTTTTGACACTTTTTATTGGCAACAGTCATTACTAGATGCTTTTAAAATTTCTGTGCAGACCACAAGCATACTAGAAATAAAATAGAATCTTCTACTTGCTCCTAGAAGTTCTGGAAACTGTATTAAAATATTGCACAGTGTAACATCAAATGCATAGTTATGCAAGGGCCTACTTAATAAAAGTCAAAACATGTTTACCCATAGTCTCGAATGATGCACTATAGGCATCATGAGTTGAATCCCATGATGCCCATACAGCATCCCCTGTCCAGGGATTGTTCCTTCCTTACACCTTATACTTGTTGGGATAGGCCCCAGGTTCCACACGACACTGCTCTGGATAAGGTATTATGAAAATAGATTGATAGATGTATAGAGGAGTTGAATCCTGGGCCAAGTCACAGTGTGAAGTTTGTGTCCTCCACATCCGAAAAAAGTGGGAGGAACTGGCAAGATCCAAGTGAGTGTATGTGCCCTCTTTTGGGCTGGCTCTATGGACAATATTCATGATTAAGTGGGTTTGGAAAAGAGGTGAAGGGATTTGCGTTATTTTGCAACGGACTTGTTAGATCTTCAATCCAAATACTGAGGTCTCTTTCATTTTTAATAGAACCTTAATACAAATATGAAAATAATTGTTTTCAGGAAGTGAGTCAGGCACATGTAGCTTCATATGTATGACAGATATGGACTATGGGGAGAGAAATATTCTAAAGGAGTCAAAATGTGGACTTCAGGTTTTCAACTCATATCTTAGGTATTTTTGAATACAATGTGACCCCTTGTGAGTCTGTATGTCTATCTCTGTGAGTCAGTAGATATTATAACTCAGAAATGAAAGGCTCAGTCTGAATTGGTGGCATTGGCATATGCTAGAGACCTATGATTTTGTACAATATTTCTGTACTGGGACAATGATTTAGTCCCTGTTCAGAAATGCATTTTTTTACTGACTGGTTGGGATGGGGATATGTCCATCCATCCATTTTCCAACCCGCTGAATCCGAACACAGGGTCACGGGGGTCTGCTGGAGCCAATCCCAGCCAACACAGGGCACAAGGCAGGAACCAATCCCGGGCAGGGTGCCAACCCACCGCAGGATGGGGATATGTTATTTTTCAAAAACATATGATTTCTTCTAATTCATTCAACATATGTTGAACACATCAGATTTATATATTGTGTTGCTCTTAACTGTTTTGTTAAGTATTATTTAAAGTTCCTTGTATTTGAGACTGCTATTATGAGATTTATAAAAAAAGAAGAATGAATATACTGGAACACCACTGAGGGCTTCAATAATCTGAATAGTCTGCCAAGTGTGCCATATGGGCAGTGCTGTTATGCATTTGGAAAAACAATTTGCATGTAAACGGTAACGGCTGATGTGCATCTCCTGTTGGCACATTTGCATAGAAATGATTTTCCACATGCATTGGCCTGGCGTCTTTGTATTAAACAATGATCTTCTGTATGAGTATTGGTATGTCCAATTATCCATCATCAAAACCAATTAATCAGATCCAGGGTTCTGCAGGCTTCAGCCTATGCCGGTTGTATGGGGTGTAAAGCAGGAGTTGTCCTCTGGAAATAACATTTAGAGATATCTCATAATGAAATCAAAATTAGTTATCTGTTTAAGATGTCAAAAATGAGTGTATAGACATCTCAAAATATGATCCTTTACATTTTAAGATGTCTACAGTACATTTTGCTATATCTCAAATTCATTACAAGATATCTTCATTTTCACATATCTCACTTCTAGTAAATGCTCTGTTTTCTCAGTGGCACTTCCTTTTTATTTTATGATATCTTAAAATGCATTTGATATACCCTGAATGGAAGCGTTTTTGAGATATCTGGTAACATATCTGAAATACTGTGAATTGCATTGTAGATAATCTGAAAATGATATTCAGATATCTTAAAATAGGGTCATGACTTTTTAAGGATATCTTAAAATGTATTTGAGACATCCTGAAATATAATTTCAGATATCTTGAAATACATTTTCGGATATCTGAAACGCAGAAGATACTCATTTTAAAGAAATGAAATGAGTTTGAGATATCTGAAATATGAGTAAATATGAAGATATTTGAAATACATTTTAAGATATTTTGAATGCATTTCCAAATATCTGCAATACATTTCAAGATAGCTTAGGATAGCTAAAAAGTCCAATTGAAAACACAAGCAATTGTACAGGAAGTCAACTGAGATATCTTGAACTGCATTTCAGGCATCTCCGAATGCCAACAGACTTATTTAAGATATCTCGAAAGTCACAGGAAGTTATTTCAAGATATCTTGAATTGGATCTGAAAATAAACAGAGTATCATTTTCAGATATCATGAAATCTGTTGGAGATCCATACATTTAAGATATCTTGAAACAGATATATCTTTCAGATATCTGTAATTCATTTTAAGATATTCTAAATTTTTATTTGACTTCCCATAATAAACCACAATGAGTCCAAATGCTGAGTGTAATCATTCCATGGCGGGTTAGGCCCCACTGACATTCTTCTTTGCCCCTCTCTATCTCTCTTTTTCTCTTAAGTAACCAGCCACATTCTGCCAAGTGCTTGGTGTCTCAGCTGTCAGTACAAAGTGTCTGTGCCATCATCTCAGAGAACTAGCCCTTCCAATCTGGATGTACAGTATATACTCCAACCTACTTGTGTTTCATCCTCCTCCTCCTCTAGCAGAGTCCTTCTTAAGGCCGGAACTCACCTTCACTCCTGATTGATGAAATCTCAATATGCCAACATTGCTTAAAAGTAGAAAGCTTATTTCTGTATAGGCAATGTTTCAATATTAATTTTCGTTTTGTCATGAAATCAGCAATTTCATTTGTATTGTACAACTGATTTCTTTAGTGAACACCATAATGACTACAGAACTGCCCATCCATTAATTGTTTAGCCTACTTGTACAATTCAGGATCACATGGAGTTGGTATCTGTCATGGCAGTATTAAGGTCAAGGTAGGACCTAAATGTTGCCAGGCCATCCAGTGTGTTGTAAGGGACACTCATGTATATACCCAACCAACATGCGCCTAGTCAATTCAGATTTGCTGATTAATTTAACCTGCATATCTTTGGTATGTAGGAGGTACTGGTAGAAAACCCTACAAAGACATTGGAAGAATGCACATATTCCAAACTGTCCAACTACTGCACCTGTACAAATTGAAAATGAAAGCAGTATCCATTCATTATCCAACCCGCTATATCCTAACTACAGGGTCATGGTGGGGGGGGGGGGGGGGGGGGGGGTTTGTCTGCTGGAGCCAATCCCAGCCAACACAGGGCGCAAGGCTGGAAACAAACCCTGGACAAGGTGCCAGCCCACCACAGGATGCATACACACACACACACTAAGCACACATCAGGGACAATTTAGAATCGCTAATGCACCTAACCTGCATGTCTTTGGACTGTGGGAGGAAACTGAAGTACCAGGAGGAAACCCATGCAGACATGGGGAGAACATGCAGACTCCACACAGGGAGGACCCAGGAAGCGAACCCAGGTCTCCTTACTGTGAGATAAATAAGTGCTTTTACTTCTTATTTGAAATGCCCTGACATCAGGTTTGATATGCACATTATCCTCAACACACTGGTGGCTGGTGAAACAAATTTGGTTGGGGGTGCAGTTTTTGGGGGGGACAAACTGAAACAGCACTTATCTATCATATAGTGCCTTTCACATCTATCTATCTTTCTATTATATAGTGCCTTTCACATCCTTCTGTTATATAGTACATTTCATATCTATCTATCTGGTCACTCCATATGCTCTTGTGGTCCTCATTATTGTGCTAATGCACATCTTGTGCCTGTTCAGTACCAGACCTATGGACAAATTCAGAGTAAAATGTATTATACCCTTTCCACCATGCTGCCCAATATGATGCCAGCTTTCCCAGTTCCACTGTGCTCCAAAACTTGAGTTCATGTCATCCACAGTCCCCTTATTCTTCCCAAAACATGCCCTGTTGATGTGGAAAGGAAGAAGTGCACCTGCCAACCAAATTTTATACTGCACCTGTTTCTAAATTTCCCAGTCCTCTGCCAACTTGCCCAGGTCCTCATTCTGCCAAAACCCACGTCATAATGTCCACACCCCCACCTCTGTAATCTTCCAATAACATGCACTTCCGTCTGTCCTATAACACATCCATAGCATAAGTCCAATCCATACAGTATCTTATTCTGCCTCTGCTAATAGAGTGCCAAGTCCTTGACCATTTCCACTGTATTCCTTAAATCCACATCATAAAATCACTAGCCCGCTGATTTGTCTCATGTTTTGCATCCCAGTTTATCATTTCCCACACCCACAGAGTTATTCCCACCATAATTTTATTCTACACTTGCTGCCAGTCTGCCCAGTCCTATGCAAGTTTGCCAAGCTTACCTTACCTGGGCACAAATTCACATTGTAATATCCGTAGACCCCCACATCTTAAAATATAACTCATCCTGTCTTATACTACAACCACAGAAAATCTTACTCTGCCTTTACAGAGTAAGAACATAAAGAACATAAAGTTTGCCCTCCTTTCTTTCTGGTATGAAAATGTCGCAAGTACATAAATAGAGTCATTTCACTAAGCCTGTGAAAAAAATTAGCCACATGCTATTGTCTAGAGCAGTGTTTCCCAATCATTTTTCTTTGGTGGCACTCTTTTTGTAACTAAAAACACCCCAAGGCACGCCACTATCTTACTAACCACAAAAACTAAATATCTCGTACACTTGCTCAAACGCCTGAAGCGGTGGGACTACCAGAGAAGCTGGTAAAAAAGTAGCTCCAAGATCAGCGCTTGCAGACCCTACATTTTGTGACCACTTTCTTGACATCTTACGGCTGCGTCATCCCTATGTCTGCCCTTCTCTGCCATCAGAGGCAAATCATATGCCCACAATCCATAAAGCGTCATAAGATTTGCTGGTGACTACACACCCAGGGCAGATAAACCCTAGCATCTTGGAGAAGCATCTGAAGTGCTCCAAGTGCTGTATCTACAACATGGTGATCATGGAGCTGCTTTTATGCTGGTTTCTTCAGGTAGTCCTGCCCTCCTCAGACAGATCTCGACCACCCAAGGAGGTTGTCCCTCTCAGGTTCAGAACCAGGTGCCCTATACTGTTATTTCCACAGCACACCTGGGTAGCTCTCACGGTGCAACACTGTGCCGCAGCACACACTGGTTAAAAAACACTGCTTTAGATGGTTGCAACTATTTTCATGATGCTTGCATATTTTCAGAAAGATGTATTAGGTCTCGTACCCCCGTCATTGTGCACAACGCTTCAGTACAGACTCTTTGAAACAACAAACAGGAAAAACAAACAAAGGCATAACTAGCACCACATCCACTTAGACAACTCCGTTTATCATGACAAGAGCAGGAAAAAGTCAGTTTGTAAGCTCATCCTTAAATCACTTGTCTGCTGCTGAATTCTTAATTCAGGTTGGTCCAATCAAATCTTCTTTATCCTCTTTTTTTTCTTCAAATGAATGATTTGTGAAGAGGTATCTCATTAAAGAAATAGCCAAATTTTCTTTGATTTCTGAAGTTCCAATTGAAGTTGCCATCTCCCTCGAGTTTTACTTGCTCATCTGTAGTTACGTTAATAGTGAGTGTGAAAGGTGAACCATTGATACAAACATGAAATAGTGCATCGACGATTGTTCAATCACATTACATTAAAAAACCTAAAACAATACTAATTCATTGCCAATGAATGTGTGAGTGTCCAGGGCACAGAAAGCTGTGAGCCTGGAAAAATCTGAAAGCAACCAATTAAAGGGCAGCCTCAAGTCACCTGCTTGCCAAAAGATCAAGGACTTGAATTCACTGTCATTTGGCTGGCGCCCATCACTCAGGAAATATAGGTATTCACACAGAAATTAAACAAATACAATTCAGACCTCATTTTTATTGGATGTTGACATGTGCTGCCATCAGGCACACTGTGCAAATAAACAATTTTATTTCATGATTATGTTGCATTACCTAATTAATTTAAGTAAAGTTTTTAAAATATTTGGGGGGTGGTACCCCAGCAACCCCGCATTACAAACCACCACTGCCTCAACATTTATAATTATATCAACAGTATTTGTTTAGCAGATGCTCTAATTAAATGTGACTTACAAAAGAAGTCAGCATAATCAAGTAAACATCAGTCTGGGAGCAGATCGTTTCATCATCCAGGCGCTACACATGAAAAGATACAGGTACACTGAGGTATCATCACTATATGTCGTTCAACAGCAGACCTGTGTGGTCGAGAAGGAGCATGGGACCTGAAAAGTGTCTCTGTATGAATCGCCTGAAGAGGCTCGGTGACAAATACTGCTGCTCCTGCCAGCAGAGAGTTGTAGTAGTCCAGATATGACAAGACCAAAGCCTGGGCCAGGAGTTGTGCTGCTTATTCTGTCAGATACAGTCTAATCTTGTGGATATTGTACAGAGTAAATCTGAAAAACCAAGAGACCATATCAACATGGTCCCTGAAGGCAAGCTGGTTTCCAATTGCCACCCTAAGGTTTCGTACCAACTTGGCAGGTGTAGGTAATATTGAGCCAAATTGAACAGATATGGGGTGCTGAATAGGTAGATGATCTGGGATAACAAGAAGACCTGTCTTTGTCAGCTTTAGCTGGAGATGGTGTTCTTTTATCCAAGTTGCAATATCAGTGAGACAGGCAGATATTCTAGATGATAACATGTATTGCTCTGGAGGGAACAACAGGTATAGCTGTGTATCATTAGCATAGCTTCTTCTTCTTCTTTTGGCTACTCCCGTTATGGACTGGATAATAGGGCCTATTGAAGAGGTGTATAGAGAGAAGAGGACAGGGTCCAGCACTGATCCTTGGGTCACTGCAGTGCTTACCAGGACACACAGTAAGATCTGCCCAAGAGGTGGGACTCAAACCACCTGAGGGCAATCCCAGTGATGCCAAGGTCAGAGAGGGTGACAAGGAGTATCTGGTGGTTGACTATGTCAAAGGCAGAGGAGAGATCTACTAGAATGAGAACAGATGACATGTTGGTAGCTTTGGACTGCTGTAACATGTTTGACAACAATGAGAAAGCCTGTCTGACTAGGATCAAGCAGTCTGTTCTGTAGAAGAAAGGATGAGACTTTGTTAGATTCAGCACTATCAGTGTTGGATATAAAGGAGAGGAGTGACACTGGCCTGTAATTACTTAATTGAGATGGGTCGAGAGTTGGCTTCTTGAGGAGAGGAGTTAAAAGGGCCTGTGTGAACAATGTAGGAAAAGCTTTTGAACGAGCTTTTGACAACACGAGTTAATAATCAAAATGAACCATGCTGCAAACATTTACTGCTTTTAAAACAAACGTGCAAAACCTAGAAGTTACTTGCCTAGCCAGGAACTGCAATCTGCTATTTAAATACCTCCACTAGGTGCTGCAAGTATCGAAGTAAGTAGCAAGACAAAGCAAGTGGGCAGGCAGCACTTGCAAAAAACACTGAAACTGGTCAGCAAAGAAACAAATGATGTGGACTGATTGCTAGAGTAAGCACCAAAATGCAAACCAGATAATGTGCTAAAAAAACTTTAGCACAATACAAAAATTGCTATACACAAGTTAATAATCAAAATGAATGAAGCTGAAAGCACTTACCACTCTCAAAACTGATACACAAAATCAGAAAAACAAAATGCTGCATAAGAGGAATTGAACCATCATTTCTGACATGTTTGATCAGTGAATGTTCATCCAGTCATCAAATCTGCATTTTCATTTGCAGACTTTTGCTGAACTGGGGGTCATCCAAACAAGATCAGGTGCAAGGCAGGAGCCAAGACTGGATGGGGTGTAAGTTCTTTATGTGTACACTCATCCATAAACCCACATTTTTCAGATTTGGCCTGTTTAGAGTTGCCAATCAGCTTAACCTGCACATGTTAGATAGATAGATAGATAGATAGATAGATAGATAGATAGATAGATAGATAGATAGATAGATAGATAGATAGATAGATAGATAGATAGATAGATAGATAGATAGATAGATAGATAGATAGATACTTTATTAATCCCAATGGGAAATTCACATTCTTCAGCAGCAGCATACTGATACAATAAATAATATTAAATTAAAGAATGATAATAATGCAGGTGAAAAACAGACAATAACTTTGTATAATGTTAAATGTTAACGTTTACCCCCCCGGGTGGAATTAAAGAGTCGCATAGTTTGGGGGAGGAACGATCTCCTCAATCTGTCAGTGGAGCAGGACAGTGACAGCAGTCTGTAGCTGAAGCTGCTCTTCTGTCTGGAGATGATACTATTAAGTGGATGCAGTGGATTCTGCATAATTGATAGGAACCTGCTGAGCGCCCTTCGCTCTGCCACAGATGTTAAACTGTCCAGCTCCATGCCAACAATAGAGCCTGCCTTCCTCACCAGTTTGTCCAGGCGTGAGGCGTCTTTCCTCTTAATGCTGCCTCCCCAGCACACCACTGCGTAGAAGAGGGCGCTCGCCACAACTGTCTGATAGAACATCTGCAGCATCTTATTGCAGATGTTGAAGGACGCCAGCCTTCTAAGGTAGTATAACCGGCTCTGTCCTTTCTTGCATAGCGCATCAGTATTGGCAGTCCAATCTAATTTATTATCCAGCTGCACTCCCAGATATTTATAGGTCTGCACCATCTGCACACAGTCACCTTTGATGATCACTGGGTCTATGAGGCGTCTGGGCCTCCTAAAATCCACCACCAGCTCCTTGGTTTTGCTGGTGTTCAGGTGTAGGTGGTTAGGAATAATAGGTGTTAGGAATATGAGGGGATACCGGAAATCCCAGAACAAAGAAGAATGGTGAAAATACCATTAAAGTGATGACACCACTAGGTATCAAGTTGAAAGCTCTGGAACATAAGGCAGCAGCACTAACCATTTTACACAATATAAATATAATCAAATTACAATAAGTTCACTCATTGGTTTTTTTTCTTTAATGACTGTGTACCACTATACACCATATAGAGCTGCTTTGTGTGCAAAATTGGACTGGTACAGCAAATATTTCCTGGAAATGCTGCTCACTCCTCTGCAGTCTCTCATCACTGGTGGCCATGACATCCAACAAAGACAAGTGTCACTTTGATTTGGTGAGCCACAAAATCTGGAGCAGCTAAACCATAAAGGGGATAAAATGAATCATGTTTAACTTCAGCAGGCACATTTGGAAATAAAATTGAGCACCAGGAGTGTCTGTGTGGGCAGCGTGACCTCATTAGTTGGGAATCTTTAATGACTTGGAGGCAGTAACCACAGAATCAATCATGCAATAGACGAAAAAGTGCATTCATCATGGAATAAATAAAATATTAAAACCAGCCTTAATAATATTTTATATTTTATGAAGTATGAATCATCAATCCATATTTGTTCCCATCCTGCTTTATGAATGACATGGTTAAGAGAAGCTAAAGTTTATCTTGACAGCTCTGGGCACAAGGCAGAAATCATCTTTAGATGGGAATTCGGTTCCTCTTAAGGCAAACATGAATAAGTCAATTTAGAGTTGATAATTAATCTAACATTCACTTCAAGAAGCACAGAGTGAAGAGACACATGGACAAAGAGAGAAAGCACAGACTCCTAAAGCAGCCTTGTAATGGATGACTGTCACCTACCTTGAATGCCAATGGGATAGGCTCTGGTGACAAAGAGTTATATTAAATCATTTAGAAAACAGATGGATGTACTGTATTTATCTTTTGCAGTCTTTCACCTTTATGAAAGAGACCTTTTGCACATTTCTCTGTCATAAAATTTCATTTTCTTCATTCCATGTTTTAAATCTTTTAAATATATGCAGATATAACACTACCTGGATTAAGAATTACCCCATTTTCAGATTTAATCATCACCATTATTATCTCTTTTTCTATTAGGTGCTGAAGCAGGACGTCATTTGAATGGCACACAAAGTGTTTTTAATGTCAAAAGAATAGACTGCACACAGATACAGTAAACCATCTGCCTCTCCACCATCTGCATTTCAGTAGGACACTTTCTTTAGGGGCTAACCTGCTTCTGCAACTCTACCTCATAGAAATGTTTCGGCAGCTTGCTTTCTGAATTTCAAGTGATAACCAAAGATGTAAATAAAAGATGTGTTGGCATTTATTCAGCCCACCCTAGACTTAGAGGTGCCCAGAAAGACATTTGTCTTCAACTTGCAACCACAAGATAAGCTCTTGCTTACAGTACTCTGATTGCCACACTCATGACTTTCACTTGTATCTGGAAGTTGACTCTGATCCATTCAGTAAAGGCTACACCCTCTTTGGAGCCAGGAAGCTCATCTATTGTCAAGGGTTACCTGACAGCATCTTGTAATGTTTTTTTGGCCTGGAAGCTGCTCAGAACTCTTGGAACTAAACACCCTGGTAGAACTACTAGCTCTAAGATCATCATTTTCAAGCAAATATTTTGACTTGAGCCAATGTGAACAACAATATAGGTCCATGATGTGCTGGACATCTCATTGGAAAGGCTTGGTATTGTAAAATTGCCTTATCTGTGCCATGATAAATCAGAACTCTAAACAGCTACTAAACAGACAGCTAAACCTTTTCATGTTTAACTGTTACTGTGTAATAAGCTTATACATTACAGCATCGGGTAAACTTGTAGCTTTTGCAAGCTTTTGACTGAAAACAAAAGAGCTTTGAGTCGGAGCACATCATAAACCCTCAATTACCCACAGATATGTGTTGGTGCAAAGGTGAGGTGACTGTGATGTCACATTAAAATTTCAAAGGATAAACGTAAAACAAAAAGAGACGCTTGTGAAAAATTAAGAAACTTCTAAACAAGCTAATAGCAGCCTCGTCTGTCTGCCTAGTCACTCTAGCGTCTACAGTCACAGTCCTAGAGGGCTGCAGTGGCTGCAGGTTTTAGTTCTTACCCGGTTGCTTAATTATAAAGCAATTCTTGCCAATAATTTAATTTCATGGCTTGTTAGTGCTTTAACTCTGCTATGTCAGGTCATTCTCATATCCTGGATTTTCTTCCCCTTTCTAAGAATATCATCCAAATGATTTGAAGGCTAAAGCGGATGAGTAATTCTCAGTCCTTCACTTTTTTCTCTTCACTTTCCTTCTAAGTATTTACATAAACCCAATAGTGCATGATAAACACACATAGGTGTAAATGGTAACAAGCTAAACGGAGAAATGCTGGTCTCTTTTGTCATTTGCAGAATACAGCTGTATAAGACTAAAATAAGCAATAAGGGTTCAAAATCTTAACGAGCGAGACAACTAAAGTGAAGCAGAAGTGCTACTTGAGCAATAAGTGTGTCTTATTAAGTAATTGGGTTGGAGCAAAAACTTGCAGCCACTGCGGCCCTCCAGGACTGTGATTGAGGAGCCCTGGTCTAAACTATTCATCATCCACTGCAGTAATGAAAGCAGTGGAGTAGCGTAGTGGGGGCTGCAGGGGCGGTCCGCCCCGGGCGGCACTTTTAGGGGGCGGCAAAATTTCACAATAAATAATAATAATATCTTGTAAAAATTTGAACCATACCTAAATAAGGGGGCGGCGGAATTTTCCTCCACCCCGGGCGGCTGACACCCACACTACGCTACTGAATGAAAGTTATTATAAACTGTTACCAACTAAAGACACAGTACAATAAAGGATATGACATGATTCCAATTACTCACATTAAAGTCCTTCCATTAGAACCAACTCTTTGTTTGTGTTGTAACTCTTCTAAAATTTGGAGTGGAATTTTAAAATGAACAATTCATTTTCTGAGTCTGATAGAAGAGTTGGGAGAACACATGTTGGGAGGCTTACCTATTTTTAGTAATGTTTTGTTTCCATATGAGTCCTGCAGCAGGACTTATGAGTCACAAAGGTAATCAGTTGTGGTTCACTACTGCAGCATGTTTTAAGTTCTTGCATTGAATTAATGAACTGTTATGAATTTTTTTAAATTCATTGGACCAAAATGAGCCTAAGTATAAGTGCTGTTTTTTTATGAAGTTGTGAAGTAACCGTACTAGTGAATAATGTAAGAATTACAGCCTGTACATCTCAAAATGGGTCAGAAGCCTCTCTTCTTAAGTACTGCACTCTTCTAAGAAGCGCCTTCACAATATAGGTCAACCTGAAATTGTGTCAGGACATTCAAAAAGTACCTTAGACAAGATGTAGAGGTTTCTGTCTATTAGGATTTCCTGTTCTCGAGAATTATCAACCTAAATGCAAAAAAGTACTACATGAAATGTAAAATGTTAATGCATGCTTTTTAACATTCCAGGACGTAACCATTTTGACTAAACTCAAATGAAATGAATATGCTAAAAATCTACAGCACTGTGAGCCAAATAAAATAAGTGACTGAATCTAAATGGTGATGCCAAGAAACCGCTGACTTCATACAACAGTAGAGCTCAATGCAGATAGATAGATAGATAGATAGATAGATAGATAGATAGATAGATAGATAGATAGATAGATAGATAGATAGATAGATAGATAGATAGATAGATAGATAGATAGATAGATAGATAGATAGATAGATAGAACTTTTTTGTCCCCTTTATGGTCTTAACACACACCAAACTGACTAAAAAGGAAAGAAAATTCATAAATAAAAAAGCTTCTGACATGACTGTCACACTGATGCCTCCTCAATTAATAAAAGAAAGATTGGCATCAGTGGAAGACATTAAGCTTTGTTATCTGCTGTGTAATCCAGTGCTAGCAAGTGGCATGACATTCATACAAGTGCAATGTCTATGTCAGAATGAACTCACAATGACTGTATCGAGCACATAGTGTCTTTTTCTTTCTGTGTGAATGTCTGTCACAAATGTCAGTGGTAGTCAGGTGCTGGTACCACTCAGAGGAAGCCATTCAGTTGCATTGGCCAGATTTACAAAAGCACATACTGTAGTTTACTTCACAATTCTGTATGCCAGGGATATATGTCAAAAATAAGTGTACATCTTTCCATCCATTTTTTTTAAAATGCATTGTAAAATGCATTATTGGGGGTTAGACACTATCATGCCAGCTCTGGGCAGTAGCAAAGAACCAAACTTCAAACACATGACAATACTGTAATGCAGAACACACTCATCCCTATCAAAGTAGTGTCACCTCTTTACCTAACATGTCACCACCCACTCTAACATATAACCAGCTGGAAACAAGATCAAGGAGTTGGTAGTGGACCTGTAGGGTGCCAGGGAGCCCTTATGTTACCATAATGAGGGAGCAAGTCGAGGATTATAAATGACTGAGAGTCAATTTGACAAGAAGATTGGGTGGACAACACAGACTTACTGTACCAAAGACCCAGAGCAGACCCTCCTTTTTGAGGAGGCTAAGGTCATTCAATGCGTGACAAGCTGCTGATGAAGCTCTACCAGTTCATAGTTGACTCTTGTACACTGTGGACTTCTATGGTTAACACCAGCTAAGGGGATGCCCCATAACTGAAGGAATTGATCAGGTAAACCAGTAATATCATAGAACTAACCCTAGGGTCCTTGTAGATGGTTGGAGATAAGAAGATGACTATCCTCGCCAAGATGTTCTATCCTGAAAGATATTTAGTCTACTGATCATTACATCACAGTGTGCCAATAAATGACTGCATAATGCCTCTTTCCACTATGTCCATCATCATCTTAGGCAGTTATAACAGATACATAGTCATATTTTTTTATTATTATATCATTATTATAATTTGTGTTGTATATATGTAAAGGTTTGCACTTTCATTTGTACCATTTTGCACTATGACTTTGAGACTTTATGTTCTGTGAAGCAGCTGAATTTCCCTTTATGGTTTTATACATTTCTATCTATCTATCTATCTATCTATCTATCTATCTATCTATCTATCTATCTATCTATCTATCTATCTATCTATCTATCTATCTATCTATCTATCTATCTATCTATCTATCTATCTATCTATCTAATATTGCTTTTCACATTTGTTTATAGCCATATCATATCTATTTATTGGGGAAAATTAATGCAGACTGCGGTGGGCTGGCGCCCTGCCCTGGGTTTGTTTCCTGCCTTGCGCCCTGTGTTGGCTGGGATTGGCTCCAGCAGACCCCCGTGACCCTGTAGTTAGGATATAGCGGGTTGGATAATGGATGGATGGAAATTAATGCAGATGCAGAGAGAATATGGAAACTTCAGACAATGTCCAAAATGGGAGCTGAACTCCACTCCCAGGAGCTATGAGACATCAGATTACTTTGTTCAAATTCTTGCCAGCACACAGTCTACTCTCCTGTATCACCACATATTTTTGAAATTGAATTATATTCTTTAAATTTGTTGTTTGCAAATTTTGTGACAAATACAAGTGAGGAGGAAAGCCATAGAGAAAGAGACTGTAATATGTAAATCACAGTATCCTCTTATTATCAGGAATGAAGTGCTCTGCTGTTTCTTGGCTTTAATTTGTGCCATAAACTTCATTGGCCAGTATCTTTAATGCGCTATATCATACTTGCTTAATTCATACTTGCTTAATTCATACTTAATTAAGCACTTCAATGCTTAATTCCCCAGTTAAGACAAATAGTTCTTGAAAATTGTGTTACCTAGGCAGTTGTTAAGTTTTCTGCATTTTGTCATTGGTTAGGTACAAAAAAGAGACAGTTTCCTTTCTACAGTCCAAAGATGCTCAGATTCAGCTAGACAAAGACTATAAAGGAATAGATTAATGACATTTACTTACTGAAGGTGTTAAATTGAGTGGGGTTCAATAACTTACCTTACTTGCCTATACGTATGCTAGGCGCCCCCTGCTTATCTTCTCACCAACACTCTCTTCCTCTTGCCTGCAGACTTCAGGTTCAATGAGTGTTTGGGCAGAAAGAGCCTTTAAGCCAAGGCCAGTAGTTAGTTCTGGGGCCCTAAAGACCATTGGCAAACTCTGCTTCTACACATCTGGGCTCCAACTAGCGTAAAGAGGTCAGATGATCCCCAGATTGCCTGTCCTCTGCAATAATCCACCTGACACACTTGGGAAAGAAATCTCATAATGTGTTCTGCAAAATTTTGGTACCCCTAATAAGCTTGTAGTCATTCTTACTAACTCCCTTTTTAAATACTTGAGGACCAGATAAGGCCTTGTGTCCCCGGCTGGTTAAATCACATGTTTTATCTCTTATATATTCTGGTTCGTCCTGCTTCCACTTCAAAACCAGCCCCGCCCACACGCAGCCGACACTGCATTTCTCGATTCCTATTCGTCCTCTTCCATGTCATGCACTATACTGGCCTGCTGAGCGTAATACATCCAAGTACTCGAGGTGTTGCCACAATGGTAAAATAGCTTTATCACCTTTGCAGGAGTCACCTGTGTCTTTACAATAGCTTCTTACACAGCAAACATCAGAAGCTAAAAATTATCGTGAACACATTCGAGAATACAACTCTTCTCTAGCGTTTGCTTCCATGGGTGCACAGATAACTCAGCCTCCTGGCTACAGACCATAATGTTTTAAAATACACGGGCAAATTTATCACCAAATCTCTCCACTATACGCTAACACTTCTACCTCTCCAGGATATGGACAGTTGTATATTTTTGACACAGCGCAAGATATTTAAGTACGATTACAAAATAAAGCAAACTCTGTATGCAGCGAAAATTTACTTCTCCAGCTAGATTTCATGCTCAGAACCATCAACCCCTTCGCTAAATCATACAAACACATGCATGAAATCGCTCAGTCCAATCCAACAGCATCTGTACGAATGGTTGTCAAGGAAAACCCTAGGCAGGATTTACGACGATACAATGCCCCGACATGTCACACCGATGTTGCAGCGATTTTTGTCAGAGAAGATGGCGAACAGCCTGCCAAAAGGGACAAATCTGGGGAAGAAACATTTCTGCTGCTTTGAAGGTCCCAATGAGCACAGTGGCCTCCATCATCCATAAGTGGAAGAAGTTCGAAACCACCAGGACTCTTCCTAGAGCTGGCTGGCCATCTAAACTGAGTGATCGGGGGAGAAGGGCCTTAGTCAGGGAGGTGAACAAGAACCCGATGGTCACTCTGTCAGAGCTCCAGAGGTCCTCTGTGGAGAGAGGAGAACCTTCGAGAAGGACAACCATCTCTGCAGCAATCCACCAATCAGGCCTGTATGGTAGAGTGGCCACATGGAAGCCACTCCTTAGTAAAAGGCACATGGCAGCCCGCCTGGAGTTTGCCAAAATGCACCTGAAGGACTCTCAGACCATGAGAAAGAAAATTCTCTGGTCAGATAAGACAAATATTGAACTCTTTGGTGTGAATGCCAGGCATCACGTTTGGAGGAAACCTGGCACCATCTCTACAGTGAAGCATGGTGGTGGCAGCATCATGCTGTGGGGATGTTTTTCAGCAGCAGGGACTGGGAGACTAGTCAGGATAAAGGGAAAGATGACTGCAGCAATGTACAGAGACATCCTGGATGAAAACCTGCTCCAGAGTGCTCTTGACCTCAGACTGGGGCGACGGTTCATCTTTCAGCAGGACAACGACCCTAAGCACACAGCCAAGATATCAAAGGAGTGGCTTCAGGACAACTCTGTGAATGTCCTTGAGTGGCCTAGCCAGAGCCCAGACTTGAATCCGATTGAACATCTCTGGAGAGATCTTAAAATGGCTGTGCACCGACGGTTCCCATCCAACCTGATGGAGCTTGAGAGGTGCTGCAAAGAGGAATGGGAGAAACTGGCCAAGGATAGGTGTGCCAAGCTTGTGGCATCATATTCAAAAAGACTTGAGGCTGTAATTGCTGCCAAAGGTGCATCAACAAAGTATTGAGCAAAGGCTGTGAATACTTATGTACATGTGATTTCTCAGTTTTTTATTTTTAATAAATTTGCAAAAACCTCAAGTAAACTTTTTTCACGTTGTCATTATGGGGTGTTGTGTGTAGAATTGTGAGGAAAAAAATTAATTTAATCCATTTTGGAATAAGGCTGTAACAAACAAAATGTGGAAAAAGTGATGCGCTGTGAATACTTTCCGGATGCACTGTATGCATCTATCCCATAGGCAACTCCTGTAAACAGATTTCCTCGCTCAATATAAATTGCGATCCTATGGCTTACCCACTTTTATTCCCTTACGGAGACATTGGCTGGCACAAAGATTTACAACATGTTCCCGATAAAAGAACCGCCAAACGAATAAGGCTTACTCAATGCCAATTTTACGCGTACAGATTAGCAATGAGGAATACATTTAGTTTTTTGTACTCCAGCGGCAAACTATTTCAACAGTACGTCGTAGATGCGTATGTTAAAACAGAGGGCGCGCATCTCAACTATCTCAGATTACATCAACAAGATCTGCGCATGGAACAATACAAAGGACTATCTGACACACTGCACGCAAACGCTGAAAATAACAACGTATGTGTAGGCAAAATGATCATATTACCGTCCACATTTCCAGGAAGTCCAAGATACATGCAACAAAACTATCAGGATGCCATGGCCATAGTACGTAAATTCGGAAAGCCTGATTTATTTATCGCTTTCACATGTAATCCTGCTTGGCCAGAAATTCTACATGCATACTGTGTCTTTCAAGAAGTATTTATTTCTTCTTGATTTCTGAATTCCTTTCTCACCATTTTCCGTAGGCCTACCTATTCTTACACCGCCGTATGCTACGGCGGGCGTCGGCTGGTTATAAGAATATTACTGCGAAGGAAATAAAATAATTGGTGCCACTGTGAGTGATGTGCATGTTCTTTAATAAAGCAGAACACGTAGTAACTAATATTTTTCATCTTAGACTGTGACAATGTGCACCAGGGCCATGTTCTACACTACTGTATTTTGTGTCGCTACTCCTTACAGATTTTTCATGGCTGCCCTTTTTATTTTGACAGGTGCATTAAAGTAAAGGAGGTGGTTCCATGTTTCTTCTTGTGCTTGCTACAACTGTCTGTTCAGGTAGGAAAAAATGAGAAAGCCATTCATAACCTGTATTCTTTTTTTTAATTGTTTAGCAGTGTGCATCAACTGAAGAGCAGAGTCACCTTGGCACTCCCAATCTTTCACACTTCCTTTTAATCCTTCTGTGGCTCACTTACATATATTACAAGATTGTAAATAAAGGGTCACGGTATGGGGGCCGTAGCCAGTTCTGACAGAATCAGGTACAGTGAAGCACCAGCTGGTCCATCGCAGGACTCATTCATGTAAACAACCACACTAACACAGGGCCACTGTGGAATTACAACTTAATCTGACATGCACATGAGAATTATGGGATGAAGAGTAAAGGATCCAGTGACAATTCTAAACCAAGATAGGGAAAAAATGCAGACTCCACAGGGACAGTGACTTGACCTGGATTTCAAACTCAAAAGTTTTGAGGTAGCAGAGATAACTGCTGCCCCATCAAGTCCTTAAGAAGCCTGATATGAAATGAACCTTATATTTTAGTACAGCATTTCCATTACCCAGTGACATCAGTGAAAGTGGAGCAGCTCCTGTGCCATTCAGTTTCACGCCAATAGGTGGGGCTATCATTTTTGTAAACTAAGATGTAGCCATGGATATGGGGACATTGCATATAATAAGAGCTATGTGGTTATTTAGATTGCCCTCACACTCTTACATGATTATTTGATTGTCCATGCTTGTGCACTATAATGGACTGGCATCCTGCCCAGGGCTATTTCTTGTTGTGTGCCCATTGCAGCTGAGGTTCTTCTCAACTCTATAAAAAAAAGAGATCAATTTACCATATAAACAAATGAAATCCCCAGTTGCATCTTTTGTTTTGACAGAACAGTTTAAACAGCTACACCAGCGTCAATAAATATGGCTCATGTTTCATCTCCCGTACCAGGTTCTAACTTAATAGCAAGTAATGAATCTCTTTGAGGATATGCAGACAATATTAAGGGCTAGAAACTATCCAGATGTTTCTGAAGTGATTCACTGTGTGGGGTGTGTTTATTTCAGCCATCCCGGCACATTTTCATTTTCAGCTTGGGAGGCATAACAAAGCTCAAGAACAGCAACGTGCATGCAGCACCTCTGTTAGTTCTCTCTGTCCTCTGCACCGGTGTAGGCTGGCTTTGTATGTGTGCTCTTTCCTCAGTTCCTACCTTGGCACAACAATTTCTTTTGCAGATATTTTTGTTACGTTGATATCTTCCTCAGATGCTGCCATTTACTCCTGTTGGTTGGTGGAATATGACATCAGACCTGCTGCCAGATGAAATCCTTAAGTGAAGTGTTTATTTTAACTATATTCCTTCTACAAATTAAATACAAGTGCCATACATAAGGTGATGTTAGTTTTGTTAGTCAAAACACACTTATTAAGAATTAGATTATAAAGAATAAAAAAATAACAGAACATAATATACTCAAAGCCACTAAATTCAGTTCAGGTTTGTGGGGGGCTTGAGACCTTCCAGGCATCACCAAGTAGAAGGCAGAACTTTAACTTGGATGGGATGCCAGTCGATAACAGGGCACAAAGTACACACACTCACCTGCACGACACACACATACACTAGTGCAATTTAGTACCACCAGTTACTCTAACAAGCATGTGGTTGACATGTGGGGGTACCCTGCAGGAACTTTGTTTCAGGAACTGTTGAGTTCCTGTACAACTTGTTCAGTGCCCCACATAATGTATGGGATGAAGACCCATTTCTCCTTGAGTTATACCTTTGCTCCACAGTTTAAAAATTACAAATAAAACAATTCAAAGGTGATTAGGGTACATTGCAGACTTTCATTTAAGGGTATTTGCATACATTTTGGTCTCACCATGTCAAACTAACAACACTTTTTCTAAATGGTTCCCACCATTTCAGGGCACCATAATGTTTGGTACATAGCAATGGGAGGTAAATTAAAAGCAGTCATATTTAGCACTTTGTTGCATATGCCTTGCTTGCAATGACAGCTAGAAGTCTGTGATTCATAGGACATCACCAGGTGCTGAATATCTTCACTGGTGATGGTCTGCTAAGGTTCTAATGTAGCCATCTTCAGCTTCTGCATGATTTTGGAGCTATATCCTTAAGTTTTCTCTTCAGCATATGGAAAGGTTGCTCATTTGGATTTAAATTGGGTTATTCGCTAGACTTTTCCATTTTTAGCTTTGAAAACTTGTTTCTTAGCAGTATGTTTGGGATCATTATCTTGTAGGATGAAGTGCTGTCCAATGAGTCTGGAGGATTTTCCTGGAACTTGAGCAGATAAGATGTTCCTGTACAGCTCAGAATTCATTGTGTGACTGCCATCAGCAGTTACATCATCAAAGAAGTTAAGTGTGCCAGTACCTGTGGCGGCCATACCTGCACAAACCATAACACTCCCACCACCATGTTTAACAGATTAGATGGTCTGCTTTGGATCTTGGGCAGTTCCTTTTCATCTCCACACTTTGCTCTTGCCATCACTCTGATTCAGATTCATCTTTGTCTCATCTGTCAACAAGACCTTTTTCTAGAACTGCAGTTTCTTTTAGGTACTTTTTCGCAAATTATAATCTGGCCATCCTGATTTTGTGGCTAACTAGTGGTTTGCATCCTGCAAAGTGGCTTCTGTATTTCTGTTCATGAAATCTTCTATGGATAGTCGTCTCTGACACATACACATCTGCTTCCTGATGACTGTTTCTGATCCATCGAAAAGGTGTTGGGGCTTTTTCTTTACCATAGTGAGGACTCCTCTGTCATCAGCAGGAATAAAGTTTCATTAAACCCTGGTCTTCATCTTTTGGCTTTCTCTTAGGCAGTTTACCCTGATGTACTGACTGTTCTAACATCCGAAGAAAACCCAAAAGAATACAGTATCACCCCATACCATACCAGTCTTCTTATCTTGGTAGGGTGGGCAGACTTTACTTTCTTTCTTTTTGTTTATGTTTGTTGATGTGCCGGGAGTTATTTTTTTCTTTCCGTTCAGTTGATACAGGAAGATAGCTAGCATTTGTACTAAAGGCTAAATATTCTAAAATTGGCAAAATGTACGCTACAGTATGTGTTATGATTGTTTTAAAACAATCAACCTGAAAGAGAAGCATTCAGAAATGACGGAGATTTTGACCAAAAGGGTAAGGTTCATTAATAAAGGATACAGTATGTGGGCCGTAATGACATCACACATGACATCATCAGTAGGTCATGTCATGGCAACAATGAATAACATAGCACTGTCCAGAAAAATTCAAGATGGTGATAGAACAATAAAATCAAAAGTATAATAAAATTAATTATATATATCTACAAAAATATAATAACCCCACCAAGATGGTTGAGATGAGAATAAAAATAAGAACAATGATATTTAGTTGGAAAAAGAAAGTTGTAAGGAGTGGGCAATGCTGCTTCTGAAAAAGCTGGTGCTACAAAAGATTGGCAGCTCAGACTGCAGAAAGGCAGTGGAGCTTTATCAAAGCTGCATAAAATTTGGTAGTCTGCCTGCTTACACTGGCATAACAAAATGAAAATGTTTAACGCCAGCATGGAGTCTGTTCTGGTTTGCAGATGTCAAACACGGTTAGATATTGGCAAGATTTTAGGACAGCTAGACCTTTCTTGATTATTGCTTACAACACTCACAGTAGCTAAGATCTAGCAGGCATAAGGTAATCTCAGTTGAGAATCTATCAAAAATAACTAGAAAGTTATTATTATGGAAGATTAAAACAAAGATGTTTAGGGAACCATGTAAGGCCATACTGCAGCAGAAGCCACAGAGGACAACAAAAAAGGGGAAAACCATGTAGTTCATTGGAGGAGAACAATATTATCAAGAAAGTGAAAAGAAGAACTGAATGAGGCCTCAAATATGTTTGCTAGTGGCCAGGCCAGGTGGGAAGAGGTTCTTGATAGAAATGAGGACCATCAGTAAGTAAATAAGGAAAAAAAAACCATATACTTACATTACCAGAACTCAGAAGGATCAGCTACAGTCCCCTTTGGGTATATCACAATTATTTATAGATTGGCGTGTATCCTTCTCTGAGTGGCTGATTATCAAATACTCAAGAGGGCTGGAGTTTTAAAGTAGCCTATATTTTCTTAGACTTTTCCACTGTTACAGAATCTTGTGTGAAGTCTTTCTTTGAAGTTACTCCAGTCATAACCTCTGACCACATCATGTAATTATCCATAACCTCTTTTGCCTCGCCTGCATTTTCTCCACTTGGTTGATTTGTGCAGGATTAAACTCTTTTGACCTGCACCTATTCTTAAAGTATAAATCATTTTGACACTATATTAACCATGAAATACACAATTGGGAATAAAGTTTTTTGGTACAACTGATTTATATTACATTTTATGTGTTAAGTTGACCATAATGGAGTTGTTTTGAAGATAAATAATATAAGAAAACTGAAAGTAAATTGAATATAGCATTATGTTTTTTTGACCACTTCTGCAATTAATCCTCCCCCTTTTTCCCAATTGTTGAGGAGGATGGTTTATTAATTCCATTAACTCATTTACTGGACATTTACCATCACATTTCTTTTTTTTCCAGGCAAAATAGAACTGAAGGACAGCAAACTCAGAAATGGAATCAAATTACAGTTATGATTACGATGAGTTTACAAATTATTCTTCTGATACAACTGAACCCAATGACACACCTTGTCAAATGAGTGAGATCAATGAAATAGTTTTCAATATAATAGTTTACATTTATATTATTATTTCTCTCCTTGGCTTTGTAGGCAATAGTTTGGTGATAATAACCTATGCCTGTTACAAGAAGTCCAAGTCTATGACGGACATATTTCTTCTCAATGTAGCAATAGCAGATATACTGTTTGTCATTTCACTTCCACTGGAGGTGATACATGTCAAATACAGCTGGGTCATGGGGAATTTCCCCTGCAAGCTGCTCAAAGGCATGTACAATATCAATCTGTACAGCGGAATGTTGCTACTTGCTTGCATAGGTACTGACCGTTATGTTGCCATTGTTCAGGCAAAGAGGTCTTTTAACTTCCGCTCAATCGCATGGTTCTACAGCCAAATGATTTGGCTGGTGGTCTGGATTTTTGCAGTTGCTATGTCTATGCCTACTTTCATCTTTACTAAAAGCATACCATTAAAAAACTCTACAGTCTGTGAAAATAGCTTTCCTGATTCACGGTATGTTGTCACTTTAAAAACTTTTATCCCATCTTTACAGATTTCAGTAGGGTTCTTCCTACCTCTTTCCGTCATGATCTTCTGCTATTCCAGAATAATTTGTACTCTTAGCCGCACCCGCAACTTGCAGAGGCACAAGGCGATGCACGTTGTCATGGCAGTGATGGTGACTTTTATTTTATGCCATCTTCCTTACAACATTGCCCTTTTGTATGACGTTGCAAAAAAATTTGATACCAATTATGTCTGCGAAGAACGAAGGATACTTGTTAAGACTATTATTTTTACTAAGTGTTTAGCGTCTTTCCATGCTTGTCTAAATCCAATTCTCTATGCATTCATTGGAGTGAAATTCCGAAGCCATTTCTGCAAGATAATGAAGGACTTTTGGTGCCTACACAAAAGATTTATGCCTATCAGGAAAACATCTCCACTTACCTCAGACTTTATTTCTAGAAAGAGTTCAGAGATGGTTGATCTAAACAGTGCATCTTCATTTACCATGTAGGCAGGCAGATCTTTGTGGCCCTTGAAGCAATGGAGAGGTGACGATCAACTATGTACAGTAGGAATACATCCAAATGCTGACTTACAAAGATAGTATGTCCACTGCAAGTACATGAACACATTTTTAACTGTCTGCAAATAATACTAAATGACAGCTCACAGAACACACAAAAAATCAAGGAAAATTAATATAGATGTCCATTTTTATAGCCAGGCTGATTCAGTACTGTACATTAGAACATTAGAACACTCTAGACGAGAACAGGCCATTCAGCCCAACAAAGCTCGTCAGTCCTGATGTTGTAGAAGAGGCCTCCATATACAGTACTGTATTGGCCCTTATCCTTAACATAGTCCAGGCTGGGCTAAGCAATAAAGAGAAATAACTAAAAATAGTTCTTTAAAGTAACTGTTATTAAGAGAGACTACGGACCGAACTGCTCAGCCCAGGATGCAGGAATCCCCAACTCTAGGCCGATATACCTCAGACACCAAAAAAGAAGAAATGATCTCAATGAATGTATGAAATGTCGAAAAACTGTATGTTTCATCACCATATTTTAGAAAATATAAATATCTTAATTATATAACTTCATTTATTTATTTCAGTTGAAAGAAACCTGAAGTTACAGTAATTGTATGGAATCAAGCTGTAAAATAGTGGAAACAAGTGGATATCTTGAGAAACTCAAGCTACTTCTCTTTATGAATAATGAGTAAAATAAAAGCATGCATGTGTTATACAAGATGGGCTGATGTCATTGTGAGTGGAAGAAGTCATTAACGGCAAAACAGAAAGTTTTACAACTAGCAAGAAATTTTTCAAAAACAAATGTAATTGTTTAGTTAGTGGTGCAGTGTTGGCCGCTTTTTACAAGATCAGGAAATACAGACCCTGAAATATGCAAGTCTCTTAACATCTAACTAAGCGGACGGAAATACTGTTTAAGGCAGGTTTTCACTACATGGGAATGGCCAATTTAAATTTGTCTCCAGGATTTTAAGCTGACCCACACAAGATATGTTAATATACCATTGTGAGAGCGGCCATTGTACATTCACTTTTACTCCCAAAGTTCCTCTTATAAAGAATCTAATGAAACTGTTGTCCTGATTTCTGTAAAACATTTTGAATATTTTTCCTGACCTGACATCACATTATAAAAGTAAATATTCATTTAATTATACTTTAGTTTGGGTTTCTCTACGTACTGCATACTTTGCATAGTAACAATTATGTAAACAGAGATATTAAGTGTAATGGAATAAACTAATTTTATAATGTTCTTATTGTAAGCTGTGTAAACTACTTTAATTGTATAATTTGCCAAATTAAAAATTAACTACACTATTGCTGTGCATATTACACAGGCAATTAGGGAAACAAAACACACGGTAGCATCACATTTTAAATGTATTTTAAAAAATTATCAATTCTTTTGATGATTTTTAAATAAAATGAGTCTGCCAATTTTTTTCTATAACGATTGGACTTAACAATTTTGTAAACGCACTTCACTTTAAAGAGAGGAAATCCTGTTAATAATCTTTATTAATGTTATAGATTTGGATTAGTGTAATGAAGCATTGAAGGTTTTGGGGTCTGGTGCAGATGAATGCAGTCCAGGAAAGCTGGGCTATTGTGGTGTCTTGCCGGCTGATTTAATCAAATCTTTGGTATGGGGTTAGTGCTTAGAATAAAAATTGTAATTAAGTCAAATGAAACAGATATATAGTAAAGGTAAAACACTTATAACAATTATGCCTGTCAGCATTACAAATGGAGAAACTATATATAAATGTAAAGAATTATTATTATTATTATCTGTAAAAGAAAAATAATGAAAATATGTGACAGCCTCCCTATGGAATTAACACATTATGTGTAATTTCCTTAACATTTTAAGACCTTTTATAAAGCAGTTTACAGTCACTGGTAAAAAGCACTTGTCAAATAAAGATTTACCAAATTATGCAAAAAAGTGATATGCACACATCTGGTGTTTTTTATACATGATACAAATTCAAAAATGGTCATTGTACATCCACTTTAAGCATCACCAAAGCCATAACTCTATTTCCAGCACTATACCAAACCCAGTTAAATAATTACAGATGAGTCAGCTTGTGCCTCCTGTTGTATAAATTAAAGCACATATTTACTTTATTTGAATATGTTGTATTATCTTAGGTAGTGCAGTGATAATGTGTATCATACAAATATGATTGTTGAGCCATAGGTTCACTGCTGCCTCACTGCTCCAGATTTGCTTTGCATGCCGTCACGGTCACTGTCTGTGTGGAGGTGATATATTCTTCTCATGTTTAGGTGGGTTTTCCTCGCCCTGTTCTGCAAGGATCACACACGCAACAGAAACCTGATTGGCCATTGATGCCGATCTGCAACCCAAAGGCCCTACATTTGAATCCTGCTACTTCCGTCGCAGGGAGGATGAGCAGCAGAGTGTGGACGGGTCAACCTGAGTGCATTTCTGAGCAGTCACTTCTCATATGCTACCTAAAGGAAAGGAAAAGAAGAGAATTTTTCTTGGTGGATATTGAGAATGACTGAAAAAAATTAGACACTGTTTGAAGTTTTGACTACTGCATTTGGGATAAATACAGCAAATAATATCAAGACCTATTTGGGCAGAAGTTCACACTTCTTACAGACCACTGTACCTCAACATTGTACCTTAAGTCTACAGAAATGGGATCCATCTATGGTTGCAACAAAAATTCAATGGTGGGCTTCTATGCTTTCTACACCCAACAATGCAACAGCATGTAGAGCGGCAGCTCCACCACACCATACCTTTCTCAACTTCCTTTCAGTGTACAACACATTAACCACACAAATACAGAAGAAGTGTTCTATTTCCAGAAAGTGACAAGACTACCAGTCAGCACACCACTGAAATCTATCGATAGACATAGTCTGGTCCTATCTTACCAACACTACTGGAACTTGTGACTAAAGAAAAAAAAGATAAGAAACATTGCTAATAAAGAGGAGCTGTCAACCTTTCTTAACAGGTGTAGTGAACTGAGTGTACGGTATGATTGATTGGGGGACATGAGAGTTATTACTCCTCTTTATTACTTCTATTTAGTGTCACTAAACAACGCTTGTGGAGAACGTTTGACGTGCAGAACGATTTATTGACCAATGAATGAAAGGGAGACGTTGATCATCAATTCAGCATCTCAGTACCTGAAACTGTGTCCTGTTGATGGACTTACATTGATTGCAAACATTTTAGCAAGAAAATGCATTCATTTCAGAAACTGTGAGCATACACCTGGACAACTGGCATATGGATTATGTGATCCAGTTAACTTTTTCATAGAAATTTCAATATTGTTTGTTGATCAGTATTGGCCCTTCACTGGTGCCCTTTGAAAGCCATTGTACACTGTTACCTAGGGTTGCAAGGTAAAGATATTCCTGAAGTTCAGTTCTGGCTTTAGAAATGGTCAAAGTGAAACAACAACAACAACATTTATTTATATAGCACATTTTCATACAAATGATGTAGCTCAAAGTGCTTTACATGATGAAGAAAGAAGAAAAGACAAAATAAATAAGAAAACAGAATTAGGGAACACTAATTAACATAATAAAAATAAGGTCTGATGGCCAGGGAGAACAGAAAAAACAAAAAACTCCATACGGCTGGAGAAAAAAATAAAATCTGCAGGGGTTCCGAGGCCACGAGACCACCCAGCCCCCTCTAGGCATTCTACCTAACATAAATGACCTCACAATCAGTCCTCATTGTATTCAGGGTTCACATGGAAGAACTTGATGATGACGGTCATGTGGACTTCTGGCCTTTAAACCATCAATGTATTCTATTAAAATTTAGTGAAATGATGGTGATTTCATACAGCAGGTTACCAAGAACCTGAAGATTTCATACAGTGGTATCCCCTGCTACTTTAAGAGAAAAGGGCAAACTGAATCTAACCGGGATAGAAGAAGAAGGGGAAGATCCAGATAAAAAAATGCACACAAGGAGAGTGTTGCTGTTTAAGAAACAGACACCTTATAAATCCTCAGTTGGCAGCTTCCTTAAATACATGTCAAGTATCAATGTCATGTGCAGTGGTGGAAACACAGCTACAGGATGTGGGTGTTCTGCACACAGAAGGCTTCTGTGGATTGTTTGTGCTCTCTTTGTCCTCGTGTAACTTTTTAAAAAGAATTTGCTGTTTACATTTAATACAATTAGGTTCTGTCAACAGGAACTATCTTTAAAATAAACTTTGTATAACATTGATCATTTCAAATACTTGAATAAAAAAGTATAGTTTTATATATATATATATATATATATATATATATATATATATATATATATATATATATATATATATATTTCTATTATTTATTTATTTACAATTCTGCTTTTTTTTAAGAATTTTTAGCATACATTCTTCAAAATTCCTGTCTGAAACTGATCAAACTAATTTTCTCCGGTATCAAAAGAACAAGACATGAAGGAGGATTTATTCCAGCCAGTGAAGGTGACAGAATGGCACCCACACAGGTCTTAACTGACACAGAGAAAGAAAGTAGCAACTCATCAGTCTTACCGGAATAAGAGGTCAAAATTTGCAGACATAGGGAAAAAGTGTATGACCCAATTTTCATTTTCTGAAACCTTGGTCTTATATTGTTTTGTGCATGTTGGTGTAATTTGTGATTTATAAGGAAACACCTTTATTATAGTATGTACAATAAAAGACTGCTAATAAAATAAATAAAAAGATTAATTAAACATTGGTAAATAAAAACAAAAAACTTTCATTATAGACAATGTAAAAGAAAAGCACTCTTCTCTCTGCCAATAAAGGTGGTATTGCTGATCTACTGAGGCTTAAAAAAGCCTTGGTAAAGATAGCTGGTATTACACCTTAAAAAGTAGGGTTGAGAGTGATAGACATGTTTATCATGTATTAAATGTGCAGGAAATGTCTGTTTCTTATGGGTTCTTACTGTATGTAGCTTACATGTCCTTCTTGTAACACGCAACCTAGAAGATACACCAAATGAAGAACCATGACAGGAAGCAGTTGTCATTCTGAGGACATTTAGAACTGATGCTACAGAATTAGTTTTGCCTTATTTCCTTTTAGCAACTTAGAATATCTATCAATCTATCTGTGGTGAAGTGTGTCTTGGATCCATGGTGGACCAGAGTAGGTGCAGACAGTTTTAAAAATCGTGAGGCTCAGACAACATGAGTGTGGGTGTGTGTAGGAGCAATGAGTGGCACTTAATGGGGAAATGGGCTGATTAGGCATTCACGTGCAGATGACCGATCATCTCAGTTATCCCTCATTTAAGCCCTATGGATCATAAAGCACATCAGCACAAACAAAGAGTATAAAAGAGTTCTGAGTAAGAGAAAGGAACAAGAAAGATGTGGAAGAAAAATCAAAAGAAAAAGGAGTAGGGTGGAGAATCAAGGTGTAGCCAGTGAAAGACGAAGAAGTCAAAGTGGAATTGAAGAATTGGCACTCCAGGAGTGGGTTGCTCCTGTTGGGCACTGGAATAAAAGCGGCCTGAGTGGTCCAATGGTCATCTTGCGGATATTGAGGGATGGTGGCATTCCAGCAGGTACCAATGGAGTTTGTTGGGATGCAAGTCAATTAAGAACAGCATTCTCCGCTTTCTCAACCCTGCCTGAGGATGCCTGAGGGGTGACAAAGAATCACTGGAATGAATGAAATGAAAGAAGACAATTTTGATTCTGGTTTTATTCCTGATTTTATCCATTAAAAAGGAACTGTTTACTGATTTTCATTTCTCACAAAAGCACTATTTTTATAGATTATTTATTTGATTTTTCCACTATATTTTTGTTTTGTTAAATGCACTTTTTTCACAATACCATGTTGTTTATGTCCTCGGTATTCAAGTTCATCTCTGTTCATGAATATCAATATCCTGTTCTGGGCACCTGGGACATCACACTATCTATCTATGTATCAGAAGCAATTATATTTTGGTTACAGAGAATAAAACAGAGGAAAAAAGAATGACATCAATCTTAAGCTGTTCCATTCAATTCGGAAATACAACAATGAAGTGCACAGCTTACCTATGAGGTGGGCTGCCCACTTTTGCACATCAACAAACGCTACAAGCGTACTCACTTCTCATTAACCACTCTGGTCCCACTGCCAGCACGATTTCAGCTCAGTTTCCTGCTCACTTCACAATCATCACACACTGACAGGAGCTGCCCACGTAAAGCAGGTTTAAGAACTGAAATAGTAATGAATAGGTACAATGAACAGGTTATCAATCAATCAAGAAAAAGTGAACACACAGTTATTAATAATCAAAAAATGTTTTATTTGTAAGATTTTTTGAAAATAGAATCACTGAAACTGAAAGTATTTGAAAATTTAAAAAGTTTTCTTAAGACCAGAAAAAAGATGAAAAGGAAATTACAATATAAATAAAGACTCTGGCTTAAATTAGTAGGTTAGAACAAATTGATGAGGACAACATTGGGTATGTTAGCAATGACAGTATTCAGTTTAATATTTATTAACAATGTGTTATAGTAATGTTGCATAACAATAAAATGTGAAGACATCTGGGTGGAGGGGTCTGGTGATTATTATTAGCAGGCTTTTCATAAGCAACGGTAGGATAACTAAGGAACCTGCATGGTAAATGAATGAGGAGATATGAAAAATATCATTGACACCTTTGGAAGATCTAAAAGAAAAAGTATTACAGTTGAAATGAAAAAATGTATGAGCATGAGTGAGTAACATTTAAAAGAACAGAAAAATGAAGTGTTATAGCTGATAATGTGACAGTCACTAAAGAACTAAGAAGTTCTTTCTGTATTTTAGCTGTGTGAAGGGGATGTAAATATATATTGCTATAGAAATTGAAAAAAACGTTACACTTGTATTTTTGATACTACCACCATTGTAAAACTTAATGACATATTAATAGCTACAGTACAAGGAATATGCAGATTATGCTGAATGTCCTATTATAAAACATAGAAAATGAATGCTAACTACAGGCCAGTTGAACATCACACACAGAATGAGGGAAGCGATCGTAAAAGGCAAGACAGAGAAAATAGTTGTCCAGTTGAGCTTTATTAGATCAGAATCAACATGGGAAAGATCATGTTTCAATAATATGATGGAGTTTAAGGACAATGGAAATTAAAACTTTTTGCATCAGTAGGTAATGAAGTATTACTGCATTCAGCAACCACACTTTTATTTTGGACCCCACTCTATCCAGGCAGACATTTTAGACAGCTTTAACTTTCAAAAATATATTGGTAAAGCACACTCTGAAGAAATAACTATTAAACTTAAAGGTGCCAGGAGTTAGGCAGTTGTATTCAGATGGTGGCAGAATTAGTTGTAATACAGAAACTGGTAACATTTTGAAGATTATGTGATGTCAAAGTCTGGGTCCTGTAGGAATCACTGTTGAGGTCTCAGTGTTTTTTTTTAAATTTAACTTATATTTGCAGATGACACACAACTAGATTGGCAGATACCTCAGAAATATAGAAAATAATACTTTATATATAAGAAGTATAAATAAAAAAAAAATTATACAACAGAGGCCCAAAGCTAGAAAGCAATACTTCTAGTGGACTTACCATTCACAACCAGGAAGTGCATAAAAATGATCAAAAGCTATTAGGATGTCATATTACATTCCATATGGTGTGGAGTACAAGTCAAGAGACGTTAACAGCTAGGGAGTTCACTGCTAGAATATAAAAACAAGACAATACATAACAAAAAGAACACAGACATCCTAGAGTCCAACTATGCAGTGGTGCAGTCTGTGCAGTGGTTGTACTGATCCAGGAAGAGACAGTGAAAATTTTTTAATGAAAAGAGCCAGGAGATGAGTTGTTGTTAAAAAAATCAGGCTGATGTTGTTACCAATGTAAAAGAACAGATGAAAAAGATCATAAAAGTTTGGGACACTGTAGCGATCCCCGCATATTATAATGAAGTTTTAGCAAAGAAAAAGGACAAGAAAGTCTTCTTCAGATGGTCAACGCCCAACTGGTTTACATAGGAACCTCAGAGGGAGAGGTGGATTCTGTGACTGGAAACTGGAAGTGACGTCACCAGGGGCCGGTCTGTCAATCATTCTTCCTGCAGAGTGAGGTATAAGAGAGGCATTGGATGACAGCGGAGGGTAATTACTGTACTGTTGTCTCCCAAAGTCTAAAACCAATCTGTAGTCAAGTTTGAAACGCTAATCAGAAATCAAAGACTTCAACACCAAAAGCAAGTTCCTTAAGTAGGAAAAGTTTCAGTGGTGCTAAACTTTATACTGTCACTCCAATGTTTTTGAAGCCAATGATAACTCCAATATGGCTACCCCAGACTTCCAAGACAAATATTTGTGGGACTATGTGGAGCAATGAGTGAAACACTGGAAACCAATCTGTCTGAACTGCTGGATTTAGTGCTGGAAGAATGGATGAAAATTGATATCACCTATATACACAAACAGGTTGTGTCCATGCAAGACAGAATTTCAGCTGTTCTTTGGTCTCATGGAGAAGTAATGTGCTATTAGATAAGATTTAACTAAGATTTGACTAAGCTTAGTTTTCAAAAGTTTTGGGTTACAATTGACACTTGCATATGTTTTTCTAATTGGTATTTGTATGGAAAATGCACATGATGAAAAAGAACGCACGTAATTATAAACATAATGAGTTATTTGTCAGCAGATATCTTAAAGTGATTTTTTTAGCATTTTTACTATATTTTCTTTGCAAAATTAAAAAAAAATTGTCAATGTCTTTACACTACAAGGTTGTCTAGTCCTCATTAAAATCTTTATTTAAGTGAAATGTGCCAAGCACACTGATGACTTGTAGCACTTTTGTTTAGAACTTCTGAGCTGCAGAGTTGGTTGGCAATGGCTTATGTCTAACACATTATCTGTTGGTCTAATTTCTTGCATATGTTGATCAATCTGCAATGATTGCTTCTTGCAACATATACGTGTAAAGGAAACCAAATACAAAACTTGCACCATTAGCATATTATACAAATATTACAGCAATCTTTTAGGAAAACAGTAGGATTGTGTAAGAAGGCGGACTGATTTAGGGTTTTTATGCTTTTGTTGTTCGTTTTAATCAAAAAATGAATTATTCAGAATAAATCTGTCACGTTTACTTCAATACGCACATAAGTTCGCCACTGCCCTCTTGTGGGTTTAAATTCAACTGCTGAATACATTTATCCAGTCATGTAGTAGTAACCAAACTTTTCATTAGAGTAGTGGAAGTATTGTTACATGTACATCATACAGTGAAATGTTTATTTATGCATACAACTAATATACAACAATTACCAATAAAGAACAATGGAAAATCTACATTGGAATACCAAATGAAAGGCTAGCAAAACAGTATCAACACAAACAGATCAAACTTCAATAATTACTGAAAAATGCTCATTTATTTACAAATTATTTCATTTGTCATTTGCCACAAAAGAAAAAAAAATCTTATATGCTGTTCTTGAACTTCTGTCTCTTTAAACATCAAAGCATTGCTGTTCTCAGGAATAAAACACTAATATTACATTTGTTTTGTCTGACTTACAAATAAAGACATACAAAATATTTATCAACTTATATACAGGGTGGGGCATAAAGATCACCCATATTTGGAGGGAGAACTGTGCAGGATGTAGTAGGGGTAGAGCGGTGGGGTAGGTCTCATTCAGTAGGTTAGGCACTACCGTTTTCAGTACCCACCATGAGTTGGACAGGGTGAACATCAGGGGTTTGTTGTTCAAGCACATTATGAGAACAACCATTCTGTGATAGCGATGCAGACAGCGTTCAGTACACGCTTCATGCTCAGTCGAAATACATCTATACCAGAATGAAAAATTATTTTGCTATGGATTTCTAACCTTTGGGCAACTGGGTCCACACTGAGAAGAAAATCGCCTAACAGACCTAGGACGGGACCACAACTCACACAGCAAGTTGTTCGCTCAGAGTGTTGAGGGATATGTTCCCTGGGCATTTGATCTCTTTAGGGGTGGCTGGCATGGTCACCAGATTTAAGCCCATGTGAATTTTTGCTTTGGGGATACCTAAAGGAAAAGGTTTTCAAACATCGTCCTTGATCTCTTTTGAAGGAAAGGATCAGATTGGAAATCAACACTATTCCACCTGAGATGACCCGGAGAGAGTGATGGAGAACTTCCACAAGCGTCATCAGCAATGCATTGCCAATGACCGCCGCCATTTGTCTGACAGGATTTTTAAAACCCATTAAAAACAAAACTGTTTTAGGTACTTTTATTAAAAATATTTTTTTTAAGATAGGTTTGTTCATTTTTTATAATCCTCCAAAATGTGGGAGATCTTTATGCCCCAGTCATGGCAGTCATGAGATAAAAGAGACACTGACTCTCTAGCTACTATAAAATGTAGCGATGAAGAGTCTCAAAATCTTACATATCAGTCCTGTTTAATTATTAAATAGTAACTTTGCAGTCACCTTGTAGTGACCACAGCATTCACAATTTAATTTGTTATAGAAATGGACTCATTATTCAATTCAGTTTATCTGTCTGTGCTTTACATTAGAGAACTGAAATAAACAATAATGTTATTACAGAAATCACCTTAATTCTGTGTTATTCATTTAAATTTCCTGGGGTCTCGTTATTAGTATATACTGTACCAGGAAGGTAATGTCATTGGCGCAACGCTGTAAGCCAGTGTTGTGAGCAAAACATTATCTATTCTTGTGAATTCACTCTAAAATTATTATGTGAATGTGCCTTTCTGATTTTGAACTTTTGATTTTGCTTTCGGATTCTTGTCACTTGCCCCAGTGGTCTTTCTGTCTTTTATCTGTGGCAGTACATCACGTAAAGCAGGGGTCTCCAAGTCCTGTCCTGGAGGACCACCGTGGCTGCAGGTTTTCATTCTAACCCTTTTCTGAATGAGTGACCTGTACACCTTTGCTGCTAATTAACTTCTTTTGAACTCATTTTAATTGACTTGCTCTTGAAGACTCAGACCCCTTAATTGTTTCTTTTTCCTTAATTAGCAGCCAAACAATAATGAGATACAAAATGAGCCAAAACAACTGTTGTCCATCATACAATATCTGAAAATAAAGAAAGATGAGGGTCTCAGGAATGTCGATCTGCTCAGGTCCCCAAAACATTTGACCATGTCTCTTAGAAAAAGAAAATTAATAATTTATTTCTGAAATGTCTGCTATTGCACCACGAGAGCAGCAACAAGCCACGAAATAAAAGAACAGGTTTAATTAGTGACAAGAATTGGCACCTCATTAACTAACTGGTTGGAGTTTGAGGCCCTGACTAAGTTGGTCTTCTGTTGGCTCCCACACAACTTACATTTCATTTCTGTTTGGGTGCTGTTTAAGGAAAGAAATGAAGCAACTGGGAGAAACGATGAAGAAATTCAAGGGAGCAAATCTTAAAAAAGCAATTTAATTAAAATGAATTCACAAGAACTTAATTAGCAGCACAAACAGTGCACTCATTAAAAAAAGTGTTAGAATGAAAACCTGCAGCCACGGTGGTCCTCCAGGACCGGACTTGGAGACCCGTGATGTAAAGGACCTATACATTAGCAACTAGGGCCTTTCTTTTAGATGGATGCTCAACAGTCATTTATAATGGCAAAACTCAAAAGAAGGCTTCAAGCCACAAATTAGGTCTCAAACCTGGCCCCATACTTGAGGAGCAGGCTTTGTGGCCTGTGCATGCCAAAAAAATGTCATGCCTACAGACTCAAAAGGGAGTGGGGAGGTTGGACTCTTCCCTTTGTCTAAATTAAGAAAAACAAGAATTTTTTAAAATTAATGATTTATTAGCAAAAATTCAAAATCAAGATCAGAAAGCAATGTTTGCCTACAAAAAGCAAACCAAGAATTAATTAACCAGTTCACAATCCAAATATAAAAAACAGAAGAACAGTTTAAAATGAGAACAGAGATTAAAATGAGAACATTTCCAAAAAAGAATAAAAAGGATGACAGCCAAACAACATAAGTGGTGAAACTAATGCTGCAGTGAGGCTTTTCTGTCCATCATAAAACCTGTTTACAGAACAAAAGAGCCAAAACACATTCCAAAACATAAATCAGAAGCCAGTCAGCCAGTCAATCAGTCAGTCATTTTCCAAATCAGAAGCAAATATGCAAAAGGCAATAAAAAAGATGAATACAAAGAAAAGACTCCAGGAGCAGGAACAAAACCCTGGCAATACTAATTCCAGCTATTTCTCTGTCCAGAGCTTTGCTAGCGCTTGCCTTACCTCCCTTGCCAAGCAGGCATCCTGAAGCAACATGCACTTCTCTTGGGTTTGTCAGAAACAATGGGTGTATATTATGTATCATATTGAACCATACAATAAAAATATTTTTTCAAAATAGAGAAATCCAGCTGCAGATTCACAATCAAACTCAAGGCTTCACTCTATACTGCAATTTAAATACAATTTGGGATGAAACGTATCTGGAATTGCTGGTTTGCAACTGGACATATACCGAGGCTCAGTTCTTGCACTCACCTCTGCTGATTGGAAATAACTAGTAATATTCCTGGCATGTGTAACTGCCAGAAGGAAGAGGAAAGCCCTCTTGGCTGCCCAGGATAGTCTGGCCAATGACCAAAAGTATAGGACGCCCTGTGTTCAAGAAGCTGCTGCTGCAGATGTGCGTGAAGGAACGGCAGGAAATATAAACAGATGTTAGGGGGGATCTGCCAGGCTCAAATAGCTGAGGCTTGATTCAGTATGGCTTGTCCTTCCTGTTGAACCTTCCATAAAAAGAATCCATCACTCAAACATTTTTCTGTACTCCAGGTTTGTGTTTGAGGGAGATAAATGCATGCTAATTTCAAAAATCTCTATGTTAAATTTTCCATTTGTGTAAGTGTTTCTGTTAGATCTATCATCTTCAGTGTTGCTAATTAAGTATAGCCAGTGGTAGATTATTAAAATTACAATGTTCATTATTTGCATTTAAGTTGTGCTCCATTATATGCCTACTTCTATTCCATATTAGATTTACCATTTCAGGCTAAAGAATGCATCACTGGCACCTAAGGCCTGTTTTCTTTACACCATGATGTATCATGTCATTGATTAATCTTTAGAATTTCTTAAAGTGTAAACTAACACAATGAGAGATGGTTGAATACAATGGAAGGGCTGCTACCTAAAAGGACCATTGGTAGTCTATTGCACTGCCAAATTTACTTTCTGAACAATAAAAATGTCTCATCAACTTGTAAAGGAATGAAGCGTGGTGAAAAATACATATGTCACTTCACCACTAGAGGGCAGACAACACTCACCTGAATAAAATGGGTGAGGTTCCAAAGACAAGGGAAGGCAGCAAAGCTCAAAAGAAATGAAGCTAGATTTGAGAAATGAGAGCAAGGAGTTTCATAGGACTAATGTTAAGTGGAAAAGTGAATTTTGATGAATGAGATAATGGGCAGGCATTACATACAACAGGAAATGGCAATCAAGTAAATAATAAGAGAGGGGTACGCACAGAAGAGGTAGGTCAATGTGTACAATTCTTTTAGTACAAAAGTACTTGCTGGAAGGGCATAATGACTAAATAAAATTAGTTTTCCAGCATTTGCTACTCACAGTGAAGATTTATTGAATGTGCTCAAGCAATGTAGCTTGTTTGACAGCTCAGGTTCTCAAAGCTTGTAAGGCAAACTGCCTGCGACTGAATTGTCATTGTCTCTCTTTATTTCATACAACAGCTAAGCTTTTACCATTGGAGGCAAAAATTTTAGGGAGTACTGGGTACACAGAAGGAACCAGTCTTGGATGGGATACACATCCTTCACAAAATACACTCACTCACTGCAGACCAGCACACAGTCACCATTAACTGAATTCTGATATTTGTGAGGTGGGAGGAAAGCTGGTTACCTGAGGAAAATGCAGACACAGAGAACCCAATGACCTCATTTCAGATTTATAAAACTTGCATATGTCCATTTCAAGCCTCACACAAATGTTGGGATTTATAATATGACAAGAAAACGTGCATATATTTATGACAACTCTGACCCATCCACAAACAACCTTTCAGAGAAACGTTGAAATGACGACACACTTGATCAAGTAGGGAAGTTCAGCCAAACCAGCTAAATGACAAATCACGTGTATAATAATTCATATCACCCACCCGTTATTATATTAAAATTATGATGTACACTCTGTATTTTAGGTGCCCTTTAAAAGATTCAAAGCTTCACATTTATGCAAAAAACCCTTTTTGGTTTTTCATCAGTCGATATCAGCTTCCTGCTGTCAGGTCAACCAAGCTTCACTCCGTCATGTCAGGTACTGCTTCCAGTTTTCACATGGCGTAGGTGTACATACATAAAACATAACATGTTGTTGACAACATAAATCAGCAATTTGCAACAGTGTCTGACTCTTCTATTGTAATCAGGGCACTTTACTGCATTCATATTGCAATCTAACAAGAATGAAGCTGCTTTTGTTAACCATAAGCAGTTACTTATATTAGTGCACAAGTCATCAGATGAGATTAACGAACATTGTGACTTGGTGGCCAAGGTCAACCTGTGATTCATTTATTTTGAGGCAAAATAGCTTTGAGAGATGTGATTGAGCTACTGTATATGCATAGCATGATGGCTGGCTTGTTGGTAAGGTGTCTGGCTGAACCGTCAGTTTTTCATATGGCCTGTGCTGTTCAATGTAACACCAAACATGTGCATGCATGAGTTTGATTGGCATAGTCCATGTATGGTTGTTTCAGGGCAGCAGCCAGGCAGTGTTCAAGGTGCCTTCACGCACACATTGTAACAAAATGATTGTAATTTATGAAAATAGATTGCCTAGAAATGTGTGTGCGCCAGGTTTTATAAATCAGATTTTGTTATGCAGTTTCCCTGTTTTCACCCTCGAATCCATGCAGTTTCAGAATTGAGACCTCAGGCCAGGATTTTAACCCAGTTACATGGATGTCTGACACCTCTGTGCTAAAGACTGTGCCACACTTTTATTAAACAGTCCGTTCTTCTGAAGTTCCAGGTGTAATACTGTGAAAAAAATTCTGGGTGCCAGTACATCCCAGCAGCCTCCATTAAATAAATGAGTGTGATGTTATTTATTTTCTGTGGCCTTTATCTGCTTGCCACCCAGTTCAAACTTGGTTTTTGTACTGCATGTAGTTCTCCTTCATTCAAAGGAGGCAGTTAAAAAAAGGATGCTTCAAGAGCTCCAAATATTTTACTCTTTTGGTTTCAAAGTAATTAACTTGAACAACATGTCTACATCCCCCGGCTAAATCAAATTAAGCCACAGAAAGCTGAATATTGTATAATGCAAATTAAATAAAAAATCTGTGCCCTTCAAAAGACAAGCAAAAACGTCAGACAAGTACTGTTGTAAACATCTAAAAGTGTTATGAATCATGTAGAAATCTGTGCCACCCATTGTTTGGCTTTATAGAAAACAGCTCTTTGGTTATGAATTTCTGTGTAGTGAGGCTAAATGAAGATGAGGAATTCAGATATTCTGGAAATGCAAGCACTGGTAATGGCTACAAAGCTACAAATGTTGACCCAAGGTGGGTCTTTATATACAATACCACCCACCAGTATGACAGGCTCATGTTTGTCACATTCAGGCTGAATCAGTGTTTGCTTAACTCCCGCTGATTTTGTTAATCAGTAAAATGTGACTCAGACACTTTGGCAGACACGGCTGTATGAAAACTTGGAAAGCAGGAGGCAGAAAGAAAAAGCATCTCTGAGGTCACTTGGACGTTGGAGGCCAGAACAAAGCCAAAGCCTCAAAGGATGGAATGTGGCTTAAGGGATAAAATAGCACACTGCTTACACTGCTCAGATTCGAGAATCCACCTTCTTCTTTGGGGAGGATGTCCAAAATAAATAGAGCATTAAGAGTAACGCTGTCATTCCTGCTTATGTCAATTCCTGGGGCAATGCATTTTACAATGCAACTTGCTTTTAGTAGGGGCATTTATTGACTTGCTATGACACACTCACAACTTTAGGGACCAGGGTTTTGATTCGTGGACCTGCAATGGGCTTGGTGGAAATTGCACATTATCTGCATTCGATGGTGAGCCTTTTCTGGGTACTCTAGTTGTTTTCTCCTATTCTGAACATGCTAAGATTATTCAATATCTTCACATTTTAAGAGTATTAATGAATGGGGCTATGTGATGGACTAGAATTACATTCAGGATTGGTTCCTGCCTTCAGCCTGATGCTGCCAAGATAAACTCCAACTACCGAGACATAGAAAACAGCTCAGAAGAGATAGTTTGATCATTAGACTAGTGTTAATTTTATAACAATTTAACAAGTACGACACACTAGTGGCAACTGTTCCTCTATTTAGTTGTCCCAAATGTCTCATCTAGATACCAAGATTTCAAATGGCAAGGTTTCCACTTCAGTTATTGGACTTCACATAGTTTATCTAAGTTTCCCAAAAGCAGATGAGTGCTTTTGGATTCTGGCTTTAAAGGATTCTGCTGGATAATAAAATTAATGACATATTTTATTTTATGTAGCACATAGTACTGTAGTATAGTATGGCAATGTAGTCTGCAGGTGCTTTACTTTAATACAGAAAGTACACACTAAAATAAATACTGTATGCTCATCAAGAACATTTTAAACATAGGCTACAGTAGTTGGAGCACTACATTTTGGAACAGTTAGTTATGTGAAGTTCAATTTGATGAGTAGCAATTTCCTTTCAAAAGAAGTTCTCGCGTTAAAAATATATCAGGCACTGAAACAAGGAAATTCACTAGACGAGATAATAGAGGAAGCCATTTTTAGGAAAAAAAAGATACTCCACCATAAAGTGGGAGTGCTTCATAAATCAGAACTTTAATAACGCAACACAAACAAGCCAAAAGGGAGTTGTTCTTTAATCTCATGTATACAGATACAACCATCTTGGTAAGAAAACATTGCATCATCATTGGAGGATCAGTCTGTGTTAAGAACAAATCTCAGATAAAGAATCTCAGAAAAGTGAAGTGTTGCATTAAGACTCTGATTCTTAACTTGTCAGCCTCATACACATGCCATGAATTCTACATTTAATACTTTTGTTTTTTTGGGGGGCACTTCTTACAAAGTAGTGACTACTGTGCATGGTAAAGCAGCACGTGGCTACACTTTCTGAACCTACAAATGCCGTTTGAAAATGAGATATTACATAGTAAAAAAAAAGGTACTGCTAAAAATGTTCCTAAAAAGAATTAGAAAATATATACATATTTTATATTATATATGAATATAATATATATATATATATATATATATATATATATATATATATATATATATATATATATATATATATTCAATACAGGTCAAAAATGCACAGAGCCAGCTGTCCTTTAACCAATTTCAGATATGAAAGAAGTGCAAATGTGAAAGGCTTAGGCAGAAGTAAGCTGCTATTTTTGAATCAGTATTAAAACAAATTGTGTCTCAATAATACAAAAATGCCATTAATAGAAAAACAGCCATTTTCAAAAATAATAGTCACAATTGTACAATATGGGAAAATAAGATATAACGTTAGGTAAGACAGGGTAGACATTATTATCTCAGAGGGAAATTTGTTTGCAACACAATAATACAAAAATGTAAGACATTATTACACAAGTGCAAGTAAATAGGCAAAGACAGAAAGCTGATGACTAGTGATATCATAAGTACACACACTCAAGATCAGTACAAAGAATACTAATTACCTAGAACAGTGCACAAAATAATAATTCAGAATTTAGGATTTAGCCGCATCAATACAAGTAACAGTATTCAAAATGCTTATAGCTCTGGGAATAAAAGAGTTCTCAAATCTTTACCCACATAAACTTAAATCTGCAACCTGAAATTTAGAGACAAGAGGATGGCGACTGTAGTATAACCTGCTTCTTAATATACATCATTCAATGCCAATCCAGTACTTTATACTGTAAACAGGTCAGTTTGATTTGGAAACACTATAACACAAAGCCTGGTATTTAAAAATACAAAGGTTTTGTGGACAAGTAACAGATCTGAAGAAAGTAAGTTAGGGTGCCAACCGAGCTACCCCATTTGATATAGGCACAGAAGACCTGGGGCCTCATGTATAAACAGTGAGTACGCACAGAAATGTTGCGTACGAACGTTTCCACGCTCAAATCGCGATGTATAAAACCTAAACTTGGTGTAAAGCCATGCACATTTCCACGGTACCTCATACCCTGGCGTACGCAATTTCTCCACTTGGTTTTGCAGACTGGTGGCACCCAGCGTCAAAGCAGTGCTACTGTTCCTGTGTGGTCACCCTTTCTTTCTTAGATCCACATTCCTGACACTGCTTTATAAATACACTGAAACTAACTGCATATTGTTTATTAGTGTAATGCATCTGATTGTAATTAACCTGCAGCAATATAATGGTCCAGGGAATAGCCATAGTATTCCAAATACCATAACTGCTTTAGCGTTGTAACTCTCACTGCATCTTCTTCTTTTTTCAGCTGCTCCCGTTAAGGGTTGCCACAGCAGATCATCTTTTTCCATTTTACTCTCACTGCACCACTCAGAGTATTTATATCACTGTATCTGAGTGGGGAATCACAGCAGCAGCTGATTGGAAAGAGAATTATCGGTATACAGCATGAAGCAGACGCTGCTCTGCCACGGCAAAACGCTTCAGAGACTTCCCTGTACGGACTTCGTGGTTTAGAAAAGTTTCATCCCAAGAACTATAAAGCACTAAATCAGTCCATCAAGTTCCTTGTAAGAAAAAAAAAACAAAAAAAAAAAAAAAAAAAAAAAAAAAAAAAAAAAAAAAAAAAGAACTGTTTGTACTTATAAGTACAATTACCTCACTGTAAACTTGCACTACAGTTATAATATTGCACAACCTGCGCCACTTTATAAAGCGCGTATTTACATAAGATGACGATATCATTTTTAAGATGAAATGCAGCAAAATATGTTGATTATATTATACAGATAAAACTTTAACTTCATTTAAATAATCTGTATTGTTAATAATTAGACATGTGAGGACACGGTGCTGCAGCGCTAGCTAGTTCAGGGATTGTTCCAGCATTGCGTTGTATTCTTGCTGGTGCTGACGCGACACTGGAAGGATAGACGGATAGAATAATTAAACAGTACTACGAAGATATTTCAATGTTTCCTTAAAAGTTTTGAAGAATCGGCGTTCTAAGCTTACAAATGGCTTCACGTCATTACAGAGCTGATTGTGTGGCGATTGGGTATTTGGAGAAAGAAAAGTAAGGACAGGAATTGGAGGTTAGTACATTTGAAAGAGACAGTACTTTGTAATAAATTATTTCATCGAAGGTCGCGCATGGCGCAGAAAGCCTCTGCGTGAGACATGAACAAGCACTGCGCCACCGTGTTCCCATGTTAAATAACATGCTTTCATTCCTATCATCATGAAAAAGATATCACGTATACATCTCAGTATTTTAATTATTCAGAGAGCTGTAATATCACGAATGTAATGGATTATGTGTCCTGTTGGAGAAAGAGAAAGCACGTTTAAGAAGCAGGTAGTGATTCACACACAGAGCACAAAGAGATCAAATACAAAACAAAGCATTTAATGTGCTACTTTAGTTACAATGGGATTTGAGAAACTAGTAAATTAAACGATTTTAAGATGAAGTTTATGATGTTCTACTTTAATGGCAAAATAAACTACGTGATTAAAGTGGAAATTTCGAGATTAAAGTTGACATTTCGTGCTTTTTTCCCCCACTGTGTGCCTATTTTTTTTGTCTGTTCCCTAATAAGCTTTCATATGACACTCAGACGGTGGGCTACGACTTGCCTTTCCACAGCGACTTTGATATGTGATTTCTTTTTTATTTGGGCACTGTGCAACTTTGTGAACTTGAGCTTTCGAGTTTCTCCGACACTCTGTCACTCGATCAACTTCCTTTTGTTGATTATACCACTGTTTAAACCAACAAATAGTACTTTTTTCCTTTGCCTCCACTTGGTATTCGCAGACATTCGTATATTTTCCCCTGTGCTTTTCCCATTGTCTTTTCACAGAAGGCTATTTATATTGATTTGCATATTCAAAGAGGCGTAATTCTGGGAGGAGTTGGGGTGGGACAGAATGCGCGTGCATTTGCGTTACTTTTCACAATCGGGATTTATGTAGCGGAAGAACGTGGAAGTTTGTGTACATACAGATTCCTGCATCTGGATTTTTCTGTGCGTACGCACATTCCCGCTTTTGTGCTTACGCCATGTTATAGTGTGAGTTCTACGCACGGCGTTATACATGAGGCCCCTGATATTGAAAAGCCACACTATGCTGCCAAGAGCAAAAAACAGGCAATTGCTGCCGTATCTTCCTTGATTGCTTCTTCAATCTTCTAATCAATGTCTTTACTTCTGCCTTGTCTGTTCTCTTCATCACATCGTACTCTAAGTTTGTACAACTTCCCTGGTCCTAATAAGCCTCTCATATTCCACATGACAACATGCTAACAGTTAAATTTAGTTACTGGATCCTGACCTATCTTCTTGGGTTCTCCTCATTTTACTATCCTTTTCCAAATTTCTTTTGTTCTTTTGCATCAGTAACAGGATAAAAGTATGGGATCGCCTGATACTCCACAACCCACACACCCAGCTAGGCTGTCATTGCCTTGCTCACTGAGGCTGCCTTTTGCCAAATTGGTTTCTTTGGTAATGTATCGCCTGTTCTATCACAGTCCCAGCAATTCCATCTTTACCCGGAGAGTTGCCTCTACAGTTTATCTGCTGGACACATGTCATTTTGTCATTGACACTTTACTTTTCTTCTGTCTTCCCGATTACTGCTAGGTGGTTGATTCTTTTTAGTCTGGCCTCTACCCTCCAACCTTAAAGGCATGGTTGAACCTCTGACATTTTACCTTTTACACACATAGTTTGTTGGGTCTCAGAGGCATACAAGCCCACCACCATGTCAAAGAAGCAAGATACAGCAGTGCAGAATGGTAAATCCATAAGCCACTGGCCATCTTTTAATTAGGCACATTCAGAATTTTTAGACGACTTAAGAGAATCTTTTATTTCAAACAAAAGCTTATTGAACCTTGCCGTAAATGTCTTCTGTTCCCTCACACATCAGTGTGCAGCAACAAGTTCGTATTGTCTGACTCTGCCTCCCCACATGAGAGCGAAACAGCCAGCACTGTGAGCTCCTGGCCTGATTTGAGTACCCAGCTGTCATTGCAAAGTCCATTTCTTCATTCACATTTTAAATACTTTTACTTTTCATTTCATTTGCATAGTGCAATTAATCTAGTTGGTATTAAATCAATTAATCAAACTGTAAGGAAAAATACTAACATGCAGTTATGTCATATGTTAATTGTTTCTGTAGATTCATATCCCCTTGGCAATAGAAAGTTATTAATGACAGCAGCAATTTTATTTTTGTTTTTGAAATCTTCAAACTGTGTGTGTCAGCTGTCTCGGCAAATGCTTCTTTTATCACCTCTACATTCCTGAGCGACTTTGTGTGTTTCACCAAGATGTGGCTCACATGGAATGACGTAATGGTTGCCACTGCTCCTCTTTTACAAGGTCTTATGAAAATTAAAGGAGAGGCTGCTAGTCAAAGTTTTAACTCCTTCATTTATTTATGTGACTCTGTTTAAGTGTGAAAGTCCACATAATATGCTTTGTTTGTACCTTTAAAATGTCCCATATAGCTAACATTATAGACACAAATTTTGAATGCAAAAGCTCAAAAATAACCCGTTTACATGTCTTGGGGTAATGATAAGGAATCATCCTCTTTGCTTCACTTATTTTAGCTGAAACACTACAACCATCAAATAGGTAATTAAATTCCTCAAGATGCTGGCCAGTCTATTTCTCTTCAAGTGTTCTGTAGTGGAAGTAACTGAGAAAGCATTATTGGACAGCACAGAGCTTTGTCAGCTAGCAAACAGGCAACAAAAATTTCCACGACAAACACTCAACAATGAGTAGGATAGCAAAATGTAGGGCATTATATGCTCAGAATTCATTAAATGGATGATCGGGCTATTGAAAGTATATTCATTCCAAGTAGATTAATATTTGAAATGTTTTAGAAAGATTACACAATCCAAAAGATTAAACATTAAACTCAAATTGTCCTACTGAGTAATAAAAGCAACCTTTTCCCTAAAACAAGGGGTAGCTTCATCAGGCACAATCTCAAGTTCAAAGGTAGATAACCAAAAGAAAGATTTCAGAGAGTGTATTGTAATGGCCTATGAACTAAAAACCTCACCTTAACGTAGCACATACTGTATGTCTGTAAAGCTTCTTTAAAGATGAGTGGATGTTTGTGTGTCTCCTACCAAGAACCCTATCTTTCCTGAGGTGTCTTTCTTAACATGTATGTGTGGAAAGAAAAAGTGTAAAAAAAGAAGAAAAACAACATTTTGGTTGTTGAGTTTTCAAGAGACATGTGATTGTGTGAAAAAGAAGTAGAAATCTATAAACAAAGAAGAATGTGGAATATTGCATAATTAAAAACTAGACATAATGAAAGTGACAGAAGGTCACAGTTAAAGAGAAACTGGGGTTTTACACTCTATAGAATCTAATTACGAAAATTTATACACTTTCATATTAGATTTTAAAAGTTACTTAATTGATGTCATCACGCTGCCATTTTGTAATTGATTTGTGATTGTGGTTGCCACCATTTTCTGCTTTGTTAGAGGACCACGGCCATGTTGTTGTTAGTGACAGTACCCTGATGCTGTCATATGATCATCAGGGGCCTCATGTATAACGCTGGGCGTAGAACTCACACTATAACATGGCGTAAGCACAAAAGCGGGATTGTGCGTACGCACAGAAAAATCCAGATGCAGGAATCTGTGCGCACGCATACTTTCACGTTCTTCCACTACATAAATCCCGATTTGCGTGAAAAGTAACGCACGTGCACGCGCCTTCTGTCCCGCCCCAACTCCTCCCAGAATTACGCCTCTTTGAATATGCAAATCAATATAAATAGCCTTCTGTGAAAAGACAATGTGAAAAGCACGGGAGAAAATATAAGAATTTCAGCGAATACCAAGTGGAGGCAAATGAAAAACGTACTATTTGTTGGTTTAAACAGTGGTATAATTAACAAAAGAAAGTTGATCGAGTGACAGAGTGTTGGAAAAACTCGAAAGATCAAATTCACAAAGTCGCACAGTGCCCGAAATAAAAAACAAATCACATATCAAAGTCGCCGTGAAAAAGCGAGTCGTAGCCCACCGTCTGAGTGTCATATGAAAGCGTATTAGGGTACAAACAAAAAAACATAGGCACACAGTGGGAAAAAAGCACGAAATGTCAACTTTAATCTCGAAATTTCCACTTTAATCACGTAGTTTATTTTGCCATTAAAGTAGAACATTATAAACTTCATCTTAAAATCGTTAATTTACTAGTTTCTCAAGTAGCATGTTAAATGCTTTGTTCTGTGTTTGATCTTCTATGTGCTCTATGTGTGTGAATCACTACGTGCTTCCGTTCTTTCTCTTTCTCCGACAGGACACAGAATGCATTACATTCGAGATATTACAGCTCTCTGAATAATTAAAATACTGAGATGTATACGTGATATCATTTTCATGATGATAGGAATGAAAGCATGTTATTAAACATGGGAACACGGTGGCGCAGTGATTGTTCATATCTCACGCAAGAGGCTTGCTGCACCATGTGTGATCTTCGATGAAATAATTTATTACAGAAGTACTGTCTCTTTCAAACGTACTAACCTCCAATTCCTGTCCATACTTTTCTTTCTCCAATCGCCACACAATCAGCTCTGTAATAGACGTTTAAGCCATTTGTAAGCTTAGAACGCCGATTCTTCAAAACTTTTAAGGAACATTGAAATATCTTCGTAGTACATGTTTAATTATTCTATTCGTCTATCCTTCCAGTGTCGCGTCAGCACCAGCAAGAATACAGCGCAAGGCAGGAGCTATCCTTGAACTAGCTATACGCTGCGGCACCGTGTCCTCACATGTTTAATTATTAGCAATACAGATTATTTAAATGAAGTTAAAGTTTTATCTGTATACTATAAGCAACATTTTTTGCTGCATTTCATCTTAAAAATGATATTGCCATCATACGCGCTTTATAAAGTAGCGCAGGTTGTGCAATATTATAACTGTAGTGCAAGTTTACAGTGAGGTGATTGAGTGCGTTTATAGTTCTTGGGATGAAACTGTTTCTGAAACGCGAGGTCCGTACAGGAAAGGCTTTGACGCTTTTTTGCCGTGGTTGAGGTAGTGTGTACTTGAAACTGTATACCGATAATTCTCTTTCCGATCATCTGCTGCTGTGATTCACACTCAGATACAGTGATATAAATACTCCGAGTGGTGCAATGAGAGTAATATGGAAAAAGATGATCCGCAGTGGTAACCCTTAACGGGAACAGCAAAAAGAAGAACAAGATGCAGTGAGCGTAACAACGCTAAAGCAGTTCTGGTATTGGAATACTATGGCTATTCCCTGGCCCATTATATTGCAGCAGGTTAATTACAATCAGATGCATTACACTAATAAACAATATGCAGTTAATTTCAGTGTATTTATAAAGCCGCGTCAGGAATGTGCAGCTAAGAAAGAAAGGATGAGCACACAGGAACAGTAGTTTGACCATTCTGTGGACCATTATATTGTTACAGGTTAATTACAATCAGACGCATTATATTTATGAACGATATGCGGTTAATTTCAGTGTATTTGATAAAGCCGCCGCCGTGGATGTGGATCTAAGAAAGGGTAACCATACAGGAACAGTAGCACTGCTTTGACGCTGGGTGCCGCCAGTCTGCAAAACCGGGCGGATAAATTGCGTACGCCAAGGTATGAGTTACCGTGGAAATGTGCGTGGCTTTACGCCAAGTTTAGGTTTTATACATCGCGATTTGAGCGTGGAAAGGTTCGTACGCAACATTTCTGTGCGTACGCACCGTTTATACATGAGGCCCCAGGTGAGTAAGATGATGATGATGATGATGCACCAGTCATACCATCCAATTTTCTGAATTCGTGAATAAAAATATTTTAGAGGAGGGGCTAATAGATTAGGATTAGGATTAGGATTAGGGTTATGTATCTACATTTCTTATGCGTCACTGCATCTCTGATTTTTGATTTTCATTTTGAGATTTTGTATGTTTGTGTTCTGTCATTCTAGTTTTGAGCTGAACTTATCCCAGTCTTTATCTTTCTCTTCATTCCATTTCTTTTTCAGTTCTAACATTCGGGTGAGATGCTTTTGAACATTGCCAGAAGAAAAAGTGGTCATCTAAAAAGGAGATTAAAAGATAAATTGCTCATTCTGCACTGGAAAGAAAATTTAGAAATTATTGTAAAGTCTTATGTGCTTCCTTGACATACTGTTTGCATTAATTTATGAAAAAATACAAACAGGTCAGTGTGGCTATAACCCTGATAAGTAAAACATGCTTGGAGATGTCTGCCCCGAGAGTTGTGATCTGTCTTCTTATTTCACTTATGTACATTGCTAGACTCTTTCCACAGGAAAAATAGTAAATAAGATTACTGGACAATCTAGCAGGTCATAAAAATGAAACACAACCTGGTGCATCAAAATAGTTATTCAAATCCACCCAGACTTGATATGAGCTCCAAAGGTGAATGATCAAGTCACCGAAAGTATGACACGTGTAATGTGGTGTAATGTAGTGGCTGATGAGCACAGAGGAACACCAATAAGAATAAGCTGCAAGCTGTTACTATTATTGGAGATGGTGGTCAATGAAAGGGGCCAAGTGCTGTATGGTCAACCATCCTGTGTCATTTAATGTGAGTTTAGTAAAGTTTAGTTTACTTCCATTAGAACAGAAGCCTCCTCATTTCCTAGAGGACACCTCATACAATAGGTCCTCATTGACCGTTACTGTAGTTAAAAACAAAAGGTACTACAGCATGGGCAACTGTGGCTATTTGAAATGATCTGTTGCAGGCTTTATGGGTGGACTACGTTTCATCCCTCTAGGATGAACTCATCAGCACTTTGAAGAAATGCTGGAGTGACTGCTTTTACTTGCCTGCAATAGTAGGGCATGTCAATCAGTTCTCAGAACCTGCAGTTCACAAAGACAAATAGCTAACACTGCTTTATCAACAGCATTCATTGTCTTTGGGTACTTTTTAACTTCCTGTTAATGATCATTACAGATTTCTTCTTGTCCACAAGGAATTCAATAACATCCCATTTTAAAATGTACATCACTACACAGCACTATTTAGAGGGACAATTGTGTATACATTAGAAAAGAGAGGGATCAGCCACTGTGTGGTAGCAAGAGGATCATTTTAAATTAAATGAAGAATAAGTAGCAGACATTTCCTGTTAATCTTGACATAAGTGAAGAAAGAGCTGCAAAAATGTTGGAAAACTCTTGTATGATTACAACACATGTTCAAAGGAAAGGAAAGAGTTCATTTTCAAATTGGCTCTGGAAATTTTTTTACATAAGAACAATAAGGATGTAATGCTCAGAGGTGTGATGTAATGAATGGCTGCTGTGGAACAACTGGTCAGTAAAATAAGGAAATTAAGGATAGAGATGAAGAAAGAATGGTCGATGGAATAGATGAGCCAATGATGAAATATGGTTTTGGTTTTTAGTATGTATATTGGTATTTTGAATATTGCAAGATTTGATTTTGGCTTTGCTGAGGACTCAGGCTGAAGGTCCTCAGTGTTAGTGTGCCAGAGAGAAGATGTGGAGCATTGTTCATAATGGCACTCAAATTTGTTTTCCTTTTCTCCTTCACTACTGCCTTCAGGGGGTCCAAAGTGCTTTGCACATCTCAGCCTGCTCTTTTATAGCACTGTCTATCATGGAGTTATAGAACATATTAAGGATGTCAACTACACCCATTACAGGAACACAGTCTTCTAGGGAAAAAAAAAAGTCTGCTCTGCCCTTTCTTACATAGCTCTTCTGTGTTATAAGACAAGCCCAGTCTGCTATTGATGGGGACCCCCCGCTACTTATAGGAGTGGACCACCTCGACATCCAATCCCTGAACAGTGACCGGACCTAGAGACTCTTTGGTGCTGTGAGCATCAATAAGCAGTTCCTTGGTTTTGCCGATGTTAAAATGCAGGCAATTCTCTTTGCATCAAGAAACAAAATTCTGCACCTGACTCCTATACTCTGTCTCATTTCCTTTATCAATACACTCCATAAGTGGAGAATCATCTGAGAATTTCTGTAAGTGACACGACCTGGTGTTATATTTATATTGTGAGGTGTACAAAGTGAAGAAGAAAGGAGACAGGACTGTTCCTTGTGGTGCTCCAGTGTTGCTCCCAACTTTTTTAGAGACACTGTCCTCGATTCTAACAGACTTCAGTCTGCTGGACAAATAGTCCATTATCCAGGACACCATAGGCTCATCTACCTGCATATCTCAGAGCTTACCCTTTAACAGGGTTGGCTGGATGGTAGGAGCTGGTGGTGGATTTTAGGAGACCCAGGCCCCTCACGGACCCCGTGATCATCAGAGGTGACTGTGTGCAGAGGGTTCAGACCTATAAATACCTGGGAGTGCAGCTGGATGATAAATTGGACTGGACTGCCAATACTGATGCTCTGTGTAAGAAAGGACAGAGCCGACTATACTTCCTTAGAAGGCTGGTGTCCTTCAACATCTGCAATAAGACGGTTGTGGCGAGTGCCCTCTTCTACGCAGTGGTGTGCTGAGGAGGCAGCATAAAGATGAAGGACACCTCACGCCTGGACAGACTGGTGAGGAAGGCAGGCTCTATTGCAGGCACGGAGCTGGACAGTTTGACATCTGTGGCAGAGCAATGGGCGCTCAGCAGGCTCCTGTCAATCATGGAGAATCCACTGCATCCACTGAACAGTATCATCTCCAGACAGAAGAGCAGCTTCAGCGACAGACTGCTGTCACTGTCCCACTCCACTGACAGACTGAGGAGATCGTTCCTCCCCCCACACTATGCAACTCTTCAATTCCACCCTGGGGGGGGGGGGGGGTTTGGGGGAAACGTTAACATTATACAAAGTTATTGTCTGTTTTTACCTGCATTTTTATCATTCTTTAATTTAATATTGTTTTTTTATCAGTATGCTGCTGCTGGAGTATATGAATGTCCCCTTGGGATTAATAAAGTATCTATCTATCTATCTGTCTATCTATCTATTGGAGGCACTGGAGAAACCAAAAAACAGTCCTTACAGTGCTATCAGCACTGACTACCAAATCCAAATTTAACTTTGGATTTGGCTGAAGGTGGCTTTAAACTGCCTTCCACCATCACTGTTGATCAACCCCTAAAGCAGCATCAGATTTAAAGTCCCATTAGGGGCACCTCATCTCTATAGTTTGCACACCCCTGGCAGTTAGAAATGCCTGACTACATGCTTGTCTCCTCTCTCCTCAACCTTGAATGGACAGTCTGGTCCCAGCTCTTCTAACTAGCAGCAATGTGCTGCTACCAGTTAACCAGCGGGTAATGTAGTCGCTTGAAAGCCAACCGCGACTCTATTTGTCTGTAAAAGCCTGGACATCTAGCATCCTCGCAGAACACTTGCTCTTTCTCCCCAGGCCATGCTTCTGTTCTACTTATCCCTGCTTGTTAAACCTTTTGTTCAAACAGTATTCATCATGGGCTAATTCACCTTCTACCTGCCCATTTTCTCTCATGTTGCCACTCTAGTATGAAAACCATTTTCTTTCCACTCTTCTAGAGGTCATTGACAGGACTTTTTAATGCCTTGTTCTACTCTTGCCACAGAAAAGTCTTAAATATATACTGTGTGTAAAGCAGGTGGCACATTGGTGCAGTGGGCACAACAAACCCAGCATCCTGGGTTTAAATCCCTCACTCTGAAGTTGTCAGTGTTAGGTTAATTGGCTCCACCAAATTAGACCTTTGGCGGCTTGACACGCTGTCAAGGAGTGCTTCCTGACTTACACCCATTCTTGATCAGACAGGGCCTCTCATGACACTGAATTGGAATAAGCAGGATTCCACAACTCTTATACATTGCTTTAACCACACACACATATATAAATATACATAAATATAACATATTGTAATGTACAGTGCCTATAAAAAATATATACACCCCCACGGAAGTTTTACAATTTATTTTTATAGAGCATTAATTAAATCGGACTTAGTTAGGCTTTTTTGACAATGATCAACAGATAAAGACTCTTTAATGTGAACTAATCTGAGAGAGACCCTACTAAAGAAAATAAGAAAGGAAAAGAGACATCCTAAGAAGCCAGCCATAAAAGTAGCCCATGCAGAGCGTAAAATTGTAAGGGGAGAGATAACACTTACCTATTCAGGAGAACTTGGGAGGTCTTTCTTCACTGCTAAAATCCACTGGCCTTGTTGTGAGGTTCTCAGGGAGTCTCAAGAAGGATCCTGAGTTGAATCAGCTTAAGAAGTTGGGGTACATGAAGAACGGTGCCTTGTGCCCCATATGAGTAGAGGGGGGGCTTTTAATTAATGTGGTAGTTGCATGTAAAAGAGGAGAGCAATACGAGACTGTGGACAGGAGCAGAGTCTCAAACGTGGAGCAGCATGTGGTAAAATGGGGGCCGAGGATGAAGGCTTGCATTCAGCCACTGCATTACCAGCGGTATTGCAGGTAGAGACACCTACCATCAATGCTGTGTGAGTGTTAATCCATTCCTCTGCCCACCTACCCCAGGTTGTTAAAATCTCTCTATCTATTATATATAATCACAAAACCAAACAAAGCCTGTCTCTCCTGGGGTAGGACATGGGGAAAAAGAGGTAACGGTTGTACTGTGGCTCACTTATCCTTTGCTTCCACCCAAGCAAGGGAGACTCAAGACACATGGAGGGCATAGCCCCATCTTCAATCTAAAAGAGTGTAACACCAGCAAGAGGTCATCTTTTTTGTCCAGTTGAGTTACTAGACAGAACAGTGTCCATTAGTCCTGCGTTCCAATTTGCTATAAAAGTGAAAAGCTACCTTCAGTAAATGGTGAAGCCCAATGCACCTTAAACCCACCTTACAGCTCTTGAGTCTTTTGTCTTGATGTCTTCAGAATATATTTGTGTATAAATTTTAATGTGTGTGTGTATCTATGTATCTATCTATCATATATACAGTATATATATATATATATATATATATATATATATATATATATATATATATAAAATGTGCTGTATATACACAAACATATACATACATTTGCATGTCAAATGCTGCATTTGAGAAACCTAAAGTGATCACAAAGGTACAAAAAATAAAAATGCAAAAAAAAAAATGAAGCTAAAGCTACTTTGAAAAAGCTACACAATTTAGTGAGAGGCCTGTCATTGAAGAACGTGTCCTCGAGTCTTCACATCTTGGTTACTTCAACAACTCTGCTCTGTCTTTAATCTCCCACGTATTTAGCTATGAAGTATTTACTGTATGCGACTTTGCAAGCCTGGCATGTGACAAAAGGGTTTGTGGGCAGATGAAAGAATACAGGAAGTTTCTGGTCTAAATGTAAAATATTAAACCTGCTGTGAGCGCTGGATGGTTCATTGATTTCCAACCAAACAGACTGAGCTTCAGTTTTCATGCCCAGGAGGGAATTGCGTCAATCCCATGGACGATGCTGGCAAAGACATTCTGGTCTATGTCACAGCTGTGAATGCCATTAAAGGTTCTTCTACCAGGGATCCACTTGGAGGCAGGCAGTATAAAAGTCCTGGAATTTTTTTTTTTTTGTGGTTTTGCTGACATTTAATAACATTTATTCATAAAAGTGTTCATTGTGTTCTTTGTGGCTGTTAAAAGGGAAGCACTTCAAATGACAACAATTGCTCTGCAGTACAATTCGAAACATTAAGAAGACAGAAGAGTCTTTTAAATCTCACTTGCTTGTAAATTCTCCCATCTTCAAATCCACTTATCCAGCTTGGGGTCTCTGAGACTTGAAGAACTGGGCACATGGTATAGAAAGCCCTGGATAAGGCCACATTTACCTGTTCTTTACATGTAACTGACATATCAAAGGCTGATCCTGTTTTTTGTGCAGGCAGGGCTATTTAAAGAGTTTAAAGAAGGTAATAATCAATGGTCTAAGAACGGAGACTATAGCAGCCTTGAATATGGCATGGTAAATGGTGTGGTTGTGGTGGTGTAATGGCTTCATGGAAAAGAGGGGATCACCAAGTATGACGTAAACATTATTCAAATACCACATGATATGTGAACATTGCTGTAAATCAGGTGCGACACTTCATGACTTTGTTGTTGCTGTTTTTTAATGGACTATTTTTGTCAGGATAATTCTGCATGCCAAAAGACTAAAAATGTCTGGGAGTATTTATCAGACCATCGTACTGGGTGTAGCCTATTGCAGTCGCCTCTCCAGTCACTAAACATTAGCCCATGGATGGAATGAGATGGAAGAAGCAATACAGAGCAGAGGACCACCTTAAGGGACAGAGTGGGGTCGACTTGGTCAGCATATCTCTTCTACACTTTTAGAAACCTTATCAAATACAGAGCTTTAGGAATTCTGCCTGTTTTGAGTGCAAATAGGTGGACACTAATAGGTATATGTAATGACCAATGACTATACACAAATGCTAGATGATGTACAAAATGTACTGTATATATTTGTAGTACAAGTTAACATTGTCAAAGTCACTTAGTCCAAACTCAGAAATATAAATGATCCAATGAGCAGACATATGAATTCTTCAGGGTGTTGCTCCTCTCCATTTCACAAGAATGTTTCACTGTGCAGTCAGGTCCCTACCTACTAGGGGTCTCTTGTATGGCGGAAGGCATCCAGTCTCTCTCTCTCTCAGCCTCGTCTGCTCTTAACCCTATTGTTTCATGAGGAAGGAGCAGCAGCAGGACCCTTTGTTTATATAGCAGTTAGCTTTACCACTGAACAAAAGTGAAATTCCATTTAGCTCAGCTGGAAAAGCCGTCAGTTGTGTCTCAGCGGGCCTGTGCTCATAGGCTGCCTCTGTTGCCATACAGACCCTGTTAAATATTCAGCTCTCTTTTAGTATATTTCTTCCAGGGTTGCATTTACATTTTTTGGAGTGCATGAACTATAGCAGGTTTTTTTTTAACTTTTTATTCCGAGGACCTGAATAAGAAAATTAATACCATACTAGGACCCAAGAAGAAGATTATTATTATAATGACAACAGAGTCATAAAGAGACAAATAATGATAGCCTTGGAATAAAAAAATAAAGGTAAACATTTTGTTTCCTTTCAAGTATATGTCTCATGAATTTTACTAAAATGGAAAAGTGAAAAGCAAATGTATTGTTAATAAAATGATAATTATTATTCAAAATGTCAAATAGATTCCTGAGGTATATCAGTGCCAGTGGAATTACTTGGCGTAAGCTTTAGTAAAGCTGAGGGAAAATCAATGAAGTGTTGCACAAGGATATGATGATTTATAAAAGGATAGTATAAATGATTACTTAATTCAATCATGGCACCTGATAAAAAATAAAGTAGTCAAAAAATAACCAATGCAGTTTATTTACTTTGCCTTAAGTAACGTTATTTTAAAAAAAAAAACTTTTTTCAAACGTACTCCACCATTAATAATACATTTTACTGAAAGAGTTCACAAACAGTTCAACATACCCAGTTTTTCATTTAGCAATTCAATAAATGGATTTAAAAAGTAGCTCAATTATTACTAAAAAATGCCTGCACAAATTGTACTTTATACAGTGACAGTGATGAATAGTTTGGTGAACTGACCAGTCTGAAATGTTTAAAGGATAAGTTTGATATTTTTCAAGTGAAAGTTACTTCTTCACAAACATCATACTTATGTATTTGCCGTTTGAAATTGCACACTCAACTTAAGCATTTTGTAGAAAATTTAGAAAATTTTTTTAAAAATCTTGCCCTCACTGACGCTTTACAAAAGAGGGTAATGGGGCATCACCAGAAAATAAAATTTAAAAACTTACCGAATACGTCCAAGGCAGTTGTTGAGTATTGATCCGCATCTTGCAATTACACATGTACATTGTAAAATAGTTTATACATGTCATTTGTAAACAAAAAACATCAATATTATGAGATTGAGTCATTTTAATAGAAGGATCTGTGAACATGCCATCTCAGTGTTTGTCTTCTTCTGCAATAATCTTTCAAAACCCCCAGGGGATGTGGTTTCCTTTTGAAAGACCAAATCACAGTAAACGTTTCATGCCAAGGTGGTTGGATTTGTTTTGATTTTCTTCCGTATTTATGTGAGAACTCACACAAGTGAAAATGTATCCCTACCACCAGAAAAATTGTATCAGGATTATGGAATAAAATGATTATTTCCATATCACTTGTGTCATAAGCATGGAAAGCAATCGAAACCTTTGGTGCTTCATCTGTAAGTTTATAGGCTTTTATTTTGCAGTGGTGCCCCAAGTGCCAGTGAGAGCAAGATATTTGAAATTTATAATAAAAAAAAATTTACTTTAAAATTCAATTAAATGTGGCAAATGCTTATATAACATGTTTGTGAAGAAATAACTTCAACTTGAAAAACGCCAAACTTATCATTTAATGCTAATGGCTGGCATTGTGCTTCATGCCTACACCTTGTTTCCCCCTTTGGTTATTTTATACTATCCTTATGGTTCTCAGTGGTCCCATAAACATGTCCTTCACCTGCAGATAACACATTAGAACAATTTTATGAGAAGAAATTCTCTCACACTTAGGCTCACTAAATGTTTACGGAAAAATTTCTTAGCAACTCTGTTTTACAGACTTCAGATTCAATATATTCCACGACCGTGAACACGCCATGAAGGACTGACTAGCTGTTCATGGCTAATGAAACTATACACTCCAACTGTATTCACTCGCTCATTATAACACCCCAAGAACAGTCACTTGTTAATGCACTACATGTTATTTTTCAATTCGGCAATTCAAACTAGTGGTACAATCCTTTCACCTCACACACTCGTCTGTCATTCCCTCCTGCCTCCCCCTTTCCTGTACATTTCTTTACTTGTCACTTATTTTGGTTTGATTGTTTCCAGGTTGTGACAGGGTTAGGAGGTGTCTTGAGGACTTTTGTTATATTTTCATGTCATAAGAATGTGTGATATGACAGTGATATTGTTTGGCATGCTACCTCATTATAGTAGTAGTGTAAATAGAGTGCAGCGTATCACTCGCCACAGAATTCGGACTTGGATTAACTCTGCTAAGTACTCTACACACACATGACTGTGTCCAACAGTTGAAGAAACATTAAACTACAGGGACTGATTATGAATTGGAATATTTTCCATTGCTTATTTTTGTAATGATGAATATATTATTTTGCCTTGTTTTTATTTTACTGCAACACCAACATGTTTTAATCATGGGTGCTGTCATTTTCTGGTTCTATTGCCATGATGTAATGTCTGCTTGTTAGACCTGCGGATTCAGAGATCACGTGTTGTGATATCATTAGCACAAAGCTTTATTTACCGCTGTTACAGCCTCTCCAGATTTGATAATTGTGAATAAAAACAAAACAAGTTTGTATGCGATTTAATTGTGGGTTTTGTTTACAAATACTTGCCTATCTTTTTGACATTTTGGGTGTTATTATCAGTATAATACATTTCTCTGTTTCAATTTTGGTTTCATTTACAGGCTAATGCTCATCTCCTGATCCTTCTTTATTCAGACTGCCTAGTCTGCTAAAACTGGGAGAACAAACTCTTTCTGTGAAGACATGAAACAGAAAGGAACAAGACCTTGAGCAGACAAGACCATATGTAATTCCTTACCTTTGACAATATACAAAGCAAACTACATGTTCTAAATGGTTGCCATTATTCTGAAAAATGAAAATCTTATGAAACACCCCCGTGAATGGCACCCCATCCACCGTTGATTCTTACCTTGCAACTGATGCTTCAGGGATAGACTCCTAACCTCTCAGCTTCTAAATTAGGTTCAAGTGGGTTTAAGAATTTAATGTTATGGTAAGAATTAAAGTTTTTATGTATTCTTAGAATCAATCAACCATGAAGGTCGACAGTCCTGTGTCAACTCTCCGCTTGGTTACAGTCTTAGTGAGAGATTGTATGGTCTCCACATGTCTGTCTGGTTTTTCTTGAGATGTTCTGCTTTCCATCCACATGTCAGATGTGTTTGGGTTAAGCTGACTAGTGACTCAAAAATGATCTATAGAGAATGGGAGTGCACCCTGAGATGGACTGGCACCTTGTCCAGAGCTGAATCCATTCTAATGCACAAAGCTGCCACATTACCCAAAGCCAAGACTGCGATAGAATAAGCCTGTCCATCCATTTACAAGTCAAAGTTGCCAGAGCTTGTCCCAGCAACATCAGGTTCAAGGCAGGAAACAATCATGATGGGAAGCCAGTGGTACAGGAAGTAGTAAATGGATGGGTGGACAATGGATAAGAACAAGATTTGCTATAGAAAGCAGAGTTTATTTTAAAAATCAACTTTCAGTTCAAATATATATGTCCCTTAACATTGATCGACTTTAAAGTGAAACTAAACATTTGATTTTGTGGCCACTTCTCTCTCACAAGGCAGAAACAACCCTGGTGTATCCGTAGATCTGTGCCGCTGCAGGAAGCGCAAGGCGGAGCAGAACCTTGAGATGGTGACATAATGGCATGATTCAAGTTTTCTGTTTCCTCTGGATTGAAAACGGGAATAAAGTTTGAACTCTGAAAACTCCTCAGCTCTTTGTTTTGTAACCGGCGCGAATGGAATGTTTCCAGAAGCAATCCCTGTGGGCCAGCTGCTATTGTGAAATGTCTGAATGTGCTAAAAAGAGAGGTCATTGGCAGCTTTGCCACATTTAATGGCTTCTTTGGAGGGAAGAAAAACAATATTCATCTTCTGAATGATTATTTACAGGGTAGGAGATAAGGGTAGGAGGTAGGATAAAAATGTTAGGAGTCAGCTGTAAAATAAAGGCAGCCATTTCAGCAGGTTTATAAAGTTTATAAATGGTTAATTGCTGACTCTAAATTGGCATACTAGGAGTGACTGAGTGTGTGTGGGGGCGCTACAGCAGGTCAGTGCTCTGTCCAACTGGTCATGCTTTGCATCTGATGCTGCCAGGGATCGTCTTGACCTCTATAGATAACGGTTTGAAAAGTGGTAGGATAAATGAAAAGATGGCTTCTCCTGGATAGGACATCTTTTTTGTTGTATATTGGATATGTAGAGCACATGTGTGTGTCATCGGTTCTCACTCCCTTTGTTGTATCCCCACAGTTCTGAACGTGACAGTGCACCAGTTGAAGTACCATTAAGGGTCCATTGCTAGCAGCAGGCTCTCTCACTGGAAAGTCCAAGTTAAACATCCTTACAAAAAGGAGAGATGTAATCATCTTGCCTGAAGAAGGGGCCTGAGTTGCCTCGAAAGCTTGCATATTGTATCTTTTTAGTTAGCCAATAAAAGGTGTCATTTTGCTTGGCTTTTCTCTACATTCATAATGGCTAATACGGTACAACACCCTAGTATTACAAAAAGGAGAAAGACAAAAGCATGCATGTGAGAGTGAGTGTGCTCTGTGATGGGCTGCCACCCTGACCAGACTGGGGTCTCACTTTGTATCCACTACTGCCAGGACAGGGTGCAGCTCTTGAGGAATAAAATGAGTGGTGGACGAGGAGGAGGAAATATCTAAACATTGAGACCTCATGGAGGAAAAAGGGAGTGTCCAAACAAGAAGTCCAAGAAGTCACCTGGGCCATTTGGCTAATCCTTTACATGCCTAGGTCACCATCAATTATTAGAAAGATGCTTTCCTCTGAGTCTTCACTACATGCAGAGAACAGCCTAGGCAGTGTCCTCCAACTCCCAGATTTTACCTATCTATCTCTCTATCCACCCGTCTCCTTACCTACTTAATTCAGGTTAGCATCACTGAATCTTCTGGTGACAACAGGGACAAGGCAGGAAACCTCTGTGGATAAGGAACCAGACCATCGCAGGGATTACTCACACTCAGGCCAATGAAGATACAAGGACAGCTTTTCATCAAGCCTTACCTTGGAAATGGCACAATTCATCACTTGGCAGATCACTGAGTCGTATTAACAAGAAAGCGTGCCTCTTATTTTTTCACTCACCCCAATGAATCTTCCAAGAAGATGCACAGTCATTTCAATAAACGGGGTTTGAATATATTATAAAATGAGGTGATGGAAATTTGTCAAAACTACTAGTCTAGTGCAAATATAACCAACACAATGGGGGATTTTATTGGCTGGAGGAACTTCAGCACATGAAAATAACCCTGTTAACCATACTGGAGATGTTCTCGGGTTATCTTCTGCAAGGCTTCAACTAACCAGGTGGTAGCTTCACTTTGGAGACAGGAATTGATCAGTAACTTTAAATATGACTGAAGGATAAAACTGGGATCAGCACGTCACCAAGATCAAAAGTGAGTGCTTCATTATATCACTGTATACCCCTACTCTCTCTTCTGTTTCCTTTTCCGGTGTCCTTTTTGGTGGTGGCCTGGCCACCACCATCTACTCAAAGTACCATGATGTTCCAACAATGATGGATGGATTAAAAGCCAGAAGTCTGTATGACCATCAGCATCAAGTGACTCCGTGAGAACCCTAACTACAAAGAGGACTATTTCATTTATGTTAGGTAGAATGCCCAGAGGGGACTGGGCGGTCTCGTGGCCTGGAACCCCTGCAGATTTTATTTTTTTCGCCAGCCGTCTGGAGTTTTTTTTTGTTTTTTCTGTCCACCCTGGCATTGGACCTTACTCCTTTTCTATGTTAATTAATGTTGTCTTATTTTAATTTCTTATTTTGTCTTTTATTTTTCTTTTCTTTATTATGTAAAGCACTTTGAGCTACTTTTTGTATGAAAATGTGCTATATAAATAAATGTTGTTGTTGTTGTATGTTAGGTTATGATGGAGTTGCAGTAAGGAGTCTTCTATTTTAATGCATTCTTGTTTATCATGCTGCTGGTAACTGGCGATGTTTTGCATGTTGATCAGCCATGCAAGTAAGAATTTCACTGCACTGTACATGAGATAATACTACTACTATAATTTAGATGAACTTAACACAATGTCACATTTCACAGTGTCTAGTCAGAGGGAATGTTAGACTTGATGACTGCAGTTACTGATCTCATCACTGGAGCATATCAATTTACGCTACTAGAAAGCGCAGAGGATTTCATATTACATGGCCGTGTGATGACTTTCCAGCACAGTTTCATCTCTCCAAAGTATCACGAGTTTGTCCCTTTTTCTGGCAATCAATAATGTGTTGCCTGACAAAGCTGGCAGCACTTTGGTAGGGTGTACAGGTACGGCGAGTTCAGCCCCAATCTCTGCCAATTGTTTTTCATAGGTAATAAAACATGAGACATCAGACAAACAAGCCTCTCTTTTGTTTGTGAGTGCCAAAACATCCACCTTTCTTTTTCCTCATCACTGCATTCAATGCCATGGACTTTCAAGTGGGCAGTCATTGGTTTCCAGCTCTCATGTACAAAGAGTCCATTACGACTTAAATCAAAATCAAACCCGTATGATTTACTTGGGGCGAGTCTCAGACTAGTTGGACTGAGTTGCTGTGTATGTCACATTACTTGACCAACAAGAGAAGGTGGTCTTAGAAGCATGATGTCTGCGACACAACTGGAAAGCTTGTGTAATGTGACATGGCTTTTAACTGGCCCATCTTTGGGGTGGCCTGGACAGCTCAGCCTGAGTTTTGCGCACATGGTAGCCCACCGCGTACAGTTCAGATGTTGTCCTATCTACATGGCAGTAGTCCCATTGCTCAAGGGGATGCAAGTACTTCTACGTTACCCAAAGGTCACCAGATTGTGCCAGGTAAGTAACACTTAACAGGTGACAACACAGGGTGAACTCCTAGACTGAAACAGGGGGAGAACCTGCATGAAATCCCCCACAGACACGGAGAATTCGGTATATTAAGTGACCAGGCTGGGATTCTTAGGCAGGATGCTGGAAGCGTGAAGGCAGCAATTCCGAGCACTACACCACCACTGGGTCTAGAGGAGAGGCTTATCACGTCAGAGACAAGAGTCTGCTTGTCACAGCAGACTTAGACATTTGCTAACTTAAGTCTTTACTTCATGGAGTTTCTGCACTCAGCATTCAGCATGCTGCTTTAACAATGGCCAATTAGTTTAATTTCAACCCAAGCGTTCTGTCCTTACAGCTACTCGATTATCGCTGTTTGTATGACCAATGAGAATGGCTATAATATAAAAGAGCACATTGTTAGTTTGTTTGTGTCAGTAACAGAGGCTGATTATGCAAGCCAGAAACCGAAACCTTAAGGCGAATGTAAAACTTTTGTAATGGGGCAAAAGAAGAATCCTGGTCAACATTGTGTTTTAAGTGAGAAGCTGAAATTCCTAATCACAACAAACTGAATTCTTTCTCACAATAACAATGTTTCCTTAGGTACATTTCAGAGGAATAATTACTGCAAGCATTATGGCAAGTCAAGACTTTTGAAAAACGGGATAAATGGAGTATTTAGGAGTGAATAAAGAGGAGTGTCGCTAATCAGAGTCAAATTGCTGCCAAAGCAAACATCACGAGATAGAAATCGGGTTAACAAAGGAAAGGTTATAATGTAACTAAATATCCTGCTCCTAACTAACTAACTAACTAAGATTCACTTGAAACTCTGCTGATTTATCCAAAAAAACTAGAAGAGGACAAATGAGCAGCACCACTTCACTAACTCCAAAGCTCCTCTGAAAGAAAAAATTGGTCCTCTAAAATGTACAAAGTGCCTGAAAAGCCCAGCTTGTTCTTGCTTTGCTTGTGAAAGGAGCCTCGCCTGTTGAACACGGGTCATTTGAATTCTAACTAAATCCTTTTCAAGGCCGTTACAAATCAGCATTATGCGCCCTGGCTCTGTACATGTTTCCACGGCTTTCTTCACTGCTTTGTCATGTCCCTTTCAACACTGCCTGACGTAAACGTTATTATTTGAAATAAAGACTGACTAATTGAATTATGGGTAATAAGGACTGAGGTTTAATCACCGTCTTAGACATGTCACATCGTCATGCTATGTTGATTTGTTTTATTTTTGGAGTTCTCACATTTCTTTCCGCATCCCAGATATATTCATCTTAGGTAAATGGGCCACTCTGGGCTGACAAGGCCTTTGTGAGTCATTCCAGGAAGGGACGCCAGGTCATTGTAGGCCACAAGTAGGGTGCAGCATCACTGTAGGATGTTAGGGAAACCCATAAGGACACAATGAGAACATGAAAGCTGTGTACAGGCAGTGACAGGGCCTGGATGTAGAGGGGGTTCTTTTTTAATTTAATATCAGTTTGGGACAGGGTGCCTCAAGAAGTGCTGTGGTGCTGTATGAGGAAGTCGAGAGTGACAGAGAAGTACATAAGAGTTGTACAGGATATGTACGAGGGAAGTGTGTCCGTGGTGAGGTCTGTGGTAGAAGTGACGGATGCATTCAAGGTGGAGGTGGGATTACATCAGGGATCGGCTCTGAGCCCTTTCTTATTTGCAATGGTGATGGACAGGTTGACAGACGAGATTAGACAGGAGTCCCAGTGGACTATGATGTTTGCTGATGACATTGTAATATGTAGCAATAGTAGGGACCAGGTGGAGGAGACCCTGGAGAGGTGGAGATATGCTCTAGAGAGGAGAGGAATGAAGGTAAGTAGGAACAAGACAGAATACATGTGTGTAAATGAGAGGGCGGTCAGTGGAATGGTGAGGATGAGTTAGAGTTAATGAAGGTGCAGGAGTTTAAATACTTGGGATCAACAGTACAGAGTAATGGGGATTGTGGAAGAGAGGTGAAAGAGAGTGCAGGCAGGGTGGAATGGGTGGAGAAGAGTGTCAGGAGTAATTTGTGACAGACGGGTATCAGCAAGAGTGAAAGGGAAGGTCTACAGGACGGTAGTGAGACCAGCTATATTATATGGGTTGGAGACTGTGGCACTGACCAGAAAGCAGGAGACAGAGCTGGAGGTAGCAGAGTTAAAGATGTTAAGATTTGCATTGGGTGTGACGAGGATGGATAGGATTAGAAATGAGTACATTAGAGGGTCAGCTGAAGTTGGACGATTGGGAGACAAAGTCAGAGAGGCGAGATTGCGTTGGTTTGGACATGTGCAGAGGAGAGATGCTGGTATATTGGGAGAAGGATGCTAAGGATAGAGCTGCCAGGGAAGAGGAAAAGAGGAAGGCCTAAGAAGGTTTATGGATGTGGTGAGAGAGGACATGCAGGTGATGGGTGTAACAGAACAAGATGCAGAGGACAGAAGGATATGGAAGAAGATGATCCGCTGTGGCAACCCCTAATTGGAGCAGCCGAAAGAAGAAGACGATCAATTAGGGACCAAATTTGCTTTACAAGAATTTTCACAAAACCATGATGTACTGTATTATGGCTGGTAAAAATCACAACAGGAAGAAAGGTGCTTAGTTTTATATATTAAAAACTTTTTTCCCACCCATATATTTTCATCTCATCTGAAACCTTTTTCCTTATTATATTCCTTTCTGGTGTGTACGCAATTTGATTAAAGCCGTGTCACATTATGCAACTTTTCCAGCCATTTTCAGTCTTTACAATGCACTGTAAAGTAACGTGACATGCCCAATGACTCACTCCAACTAGTCCATGACTTGCTCTGACAAAATCAGACAGCTTTGACTTTGTCTTTAGTCACAGGGGTGGGCTCTGTGTGCGTGACAGCTGACAACCAATGAATACTCATGTGCAAGTACAATGTGTACAATGCAGCAATGAGGAATAAGGAATGTGAGTGTTTTGGACATCACAAACAGAAGAGAAACTTGCCTACTTGATGTCTCGTGTTTTATGTACCATGACAGAATTTAAATTAGAAGAAAAGGGCAGAGATTGTGGCTGAACTTGTCATTCATTTTAACCCTTCTAACCACCAGGCAGCATGTTACTGATCTTGGAAGCACGCGCTGATTACAGTGTGTTGCCGCACCCACCACACAACAAACCATTTGGATTGTGATCCAAGTTCAGTGAGTGACACCTCAGCACCACACTGGAACAGTATGAGCTTTTTAATGATGGCCAGAGTGCCAATCCTGCCACCATCCCCCAAGTTTTCCCTGTAAATTAGATGACCTGATTGCAGGGCTGGATGCAGATTAACGTCATACCCAGGAAGGAGTAATTGCAGGTTAAGGGCTCTGCTCAGGGGCCCAATGGAATAGAGTCACTTCTGCCGTTTAAAGGATTTCAACTGGCAACCTTCTGATTGCCAGCGCAGATCCCTAGCCTCACAGCCACCACTCCACCTTTCACATGTTATTGGCTGTCACAAAAAGGGGTGAGTTTTACTCTGCTGGAAGGTCGGCATGCAGTGGTGCAGTAATGTCACATGCTCAAAGACTTTCAGTTATTTAAACTGACATGGTTTAGTGATACAATCAGCAACCACAGTAGCAAAGTGTGGCATACCCGACCACAAGTTACATAAGGTACATATTTGGCTAAGAAAGAACGTTACTTTTATAGTGGCGAGAGAGAGGAGAGAGCGCATTTGCGCTGCATCCTCCATGTGTTCTAAATTTGTCGTTCATACATACTCATTCAATACAAATAAAGTATAGAGTGGTGTACCAAACAAACAGATTTCAATTTTGACCTTAGTTGAAATATTTTGTTGTTTTTAAAAGCTTTTAATTCTGATGCTTTAATCAATTTTAATAAAGACTGCTCAACAAAAGGATAAGAAAAACAAACGAATATTTTATTTAAGGTCAAAATTTAGTTTTTAAACATTGGATTGTTTTTTTCTTAGTCTGATCCCATTTTTTATAAAATTGAAAACTGTTTACGGTCTTACCTTTATTTATAAATGAAGTCCATGTGCCTATCCTTTTCCACGAACATCTCCATCAATTTCTTGTAAAAGCCCTCCTTATTTTCCTTTAATTTTAAAAACCTTAATCTTCTATTTTGGCAGTCATTTGGAACAAAAAAATAAAAATAAATGGACCGCTGCAGTGCATTTGACTTTCTGATATCGCTAACTGATTGGCGCCCAGAGCCTCTGTGTAGAAGAACAGCAGCAACAAGCTCCTGTTGGACTTGCATGTGCCCTCTTCAGTGCTGCATGGTACTTTTTGCCTCACCTTGTGCCTTTTCACTGTGGTTTTATGTCCGATCAGCAAGACTAAACATGTCACAAAGACATTCATTAAATATAATAGAAAGTTAGGGTGTATAATCAACGTGTGTGCAAACCTTCTATTGGCGACATACAGAGAGACATCAACAGGCATGCGCCAATTGCATGCATCAAACCAGTGTGTGAGAGAGAGCGCAGTACGCGGTGAGGCTCGTCTTGTCGCTACTGCACCTCGCATTTCTCCCCTGAATTTGAACAAGAAATGTGCCAATTCAGCAATTTTGACTATAATAGTGATCAAAGTTATTCTAATCATACAGAAAACAAACTTATAGCACAGACCAGTGGACACATTTATTTTATGTTATCATTATTAGTTTTTTTACTTAGAGCCTCACCTGCCTCCCCTGACCACACGGCCCTGACAGTAGTGAACAAACAGGAGCGCCACAGACAAAAACAACCAAACTGTACATTTTGGTTCAACAGAGGGGAGTACCTGCTATTGAATCTGGGGGGGGTAAGCCTTAGTGAATTCATGCGTCCTGTCTGCAAGAAGTTTTACTCTTGTGATGTTTAATTCTATTCATTTTATCTCAGGGAGGCACGGTTTCACAGTGGTTAGTACTGCTGTCTCTCAGCTCAGGTCCCATGTTTGGCCACAATTATTAGTCCAGTATAGTTGGCAGATACTTACTTAGCCGTTAGAGGCATTTCAAAGACCACTACACCATTATACTCAAAACTAGTTCAGTTTCTCCTTCCCCATTGACTTCAATACATCTTGCTGAGTTTGGCAAAGTTCCTTAACATTTCCAGCGCTCATCACTATTCTTGAGCAGTTCAGCTTCTGTTGTATTATTTAGACTTTCAATGAATTTTGACGTTTATTTTACAGGACAAGAGCAAATAAAAGAATTAAAGGAGGTAACAGAAAAAAGACCATACTTATTTTCTGCATGTAAATCCCAGGTTTATTTTTGGCCAGTAATTTTACTGCAGACAAAAAAAGAAAAACATTGTGTTCAGATATCTAAGAGGCCGGGTAAGCTGCGCCAGAGCCAAGGCCATTCTGTGGCAACCGGTAGCCAAGAGTGACATCTTAAGTGCTGCCTAAACAAGAAGACTTGGCAGCACTAACTTCCTGCAGTAGCATTTCACCCACACAAGTGACAATTATTTACTCATACATAATGAGAAGTGGGAGTGAGCAGGACATTTGATATCTCCAACTACTGGTGTCTGTAAGCTAAAGTTAACATGGCACCAGGCAGTGTAGGCCAGTGGCACAACTTCTTTCTGGATTAACTTTGGACTGACTCTGCAGTGCTGACCAAGTCAGTTAACCTGCCAGGACCTCAAACTCTGTGCTTTTGGTTTTAAGTCATAATATAAAACTTTCTTAAGCCAACTTTATCCATTAATTGAAGGCTGGAGCAGTAGGCACTAGCCAGACGCCAACCCTCACACACAAGTACACAGGACCAATTTAGAATCTCCATTTATCCTAACGTTTGGGATGGGAGAACAAAGGCAGAGCTCCCAGGAAACCCCGTGTAGACATCTAAACTCAACACAAGCAGTGAGCACCGGGTTCAGACTCAGGACAGAGGAACCATAATGCACCAGGTGACCAAAAGAATGTAAGAGCATAGGAGCAAAGCGCATGTGCAAGAACCGCCTGAACTATGAGTCTCAACTCATTCGATTCTTAAATGGGTCTCTACCTGAAAATCGGTCTAACAATTCTCGTTCATTTGATTAACAAACAAATCTTTAGAAGTTGCACAATTCTTATTCACTTGTGATTCTGTCATGAAATGTCTCATTTTAGTTATACATCTCAAATGTGTTACCATGCTTGTGTATGGAAGTTGAACAATGGAAAAGGGAATTATCATGTTAAATATATAATTAATTATATATTTTTATATGATTAATCCACCTTAATAAGAAGACAAGTATCTGAGTATGTGTGCATTGGTCCAGTTGTTGTGTCTCAGTTATATGCCATTTGGTATGAAATTTGTAAAGCAGTGTTAATGTTTGTGATGCACCATTTGTTGGAATGAAAAATGCAGTGCATTTGTTTTACTACACGCATTACAAAACACACGACATTCCAATAGATGGTGTTCTGCAAATATTAACGCTGAATGTCGAGGTGTATGTCGATTACTTAGTTGTTAACCCATCATAGATGGGTATTGCAGGTATAGTTACATTTGTATTAAATACCACTCAGTATCAGCTAGAACAGGGGTGGGCAATGTCAGTCCTGAAGAGCCTCAGTGGCTGCAGGTTTTCATTCCAACCCAAATGCTTAATTATAAACCAATCCTTGACAATCTCAGACCTTATTTAATTTTATGGCTTGTTGCTCTACAATGTAAGGTCTTATATCGTAGGATATCATCTAAAGGATCTGAATTCTAAAAAGGATCATTTTCAGTCTGTCACATTTTCTCTTAAGTGTTTTATTAAATCAAACAGTGCGTGATGAACACACAGAGATCTAAATGGAAACAAGTTAGATGGAGAACTGCTGGCTGCTTTGTCATTTACATCTTATTGTTAATAAGGAGCCATTAAAACAGTAAATGCAGCTGTTTAAGATTGAAAGAAGCAATTAAGGATGGGGAATCTTAGCAAGCGAGACCACTAAAATGAAGCATCAAAATGTCACTTGAGCAATTAGTGCTTCATCAGCAATAATTGACTTCTCATTATAAGAAACTGGGTTGGATCAAAAACCTGCAGCCACTGCAGCCCTCCAGGCCTGACATTGCCCATCCATGAGCTAGAATCTCTGCATGTCTCATGGCTATTGGAACCTGGATGAAAGAATGCCAGCTCCAGCTCAGTCTCATAAAGACAGACCTTCTTGTTATCCCAGCTCATCTCCCAGCTATCTCTGTTCAGCTTGGTTCATGATAACTAACATCTGCCAAGTCGGTTCACAACCTTGGGATGGTTATTGAGGACCAGCTGTCCTTCAGGGACCATGATGCTACCGTCTCTCAGTTTTGCAGATTCACTCTAAACAATATCTGCAAGATCAGACTCTGTCTGACAGAGTATGCAGCACAACTCCTAGTGCAGGAGCTGATTTTGTCATAGCTAGACCACTGCAGTTCCTGGGCTGGCAGGAGAATCAGCATGCGTCACCAAGCTGCTGCAGATGATTCAAAATGCAATGGCATGTCTGGGGTTCAACTGGCCGAGACAGGCTCCTGTCACTCCTCTCTTCAGATCATTACACTGGCTTCCTGTGACAGCACATATTGAGTTCAAATCCTTGATGCTTGCTTACAGATTGGTCAGTGGGTCTGCTGCTGTATACTGCATACTAGTTGTCCCCTGCAGCTCTGCCTCTGTAGTAGTTATACAGGACAATCTTTAAAAATCAATAAAAAAAAAAAGTAAAAAAAAATGTAATCATTTGTATAGAGAAGAATTTATATTGATAGTTTTTGTATCCAAGGGCCTCTTCATATATACAGTACCTGTAATATTTTTGGTTTTGCTATCGGGGCGAGAATGTAGCTGTGATCTCTTTGCCAAAAATGTAAAAAGTTGGCGAGGTATCTCTGGCCAAGCAGAAGGTAGGTACGCTGCAACGTTAAACGTTGGCACTGTATCTGATCGTGTTCAGCTCTGATGGGAGAGCATCCCCCTGTGTGGGGAGAAAAGCACGTGGCCGTGATATGTCTGCCAAAGAGCAGGTACCCTCTAAAACAAAGATAAATGTGATCTCTCTCTCAAAAATGTCAAATGTTACTATTTAACAATCTCTAGATGATAATGTCAGCTGAACAAGCAGGTATTGGTAGCTAAGCAGAGGCAGGGTACGATCCAACATGTGGCGAGAGGTAGAGCAACTTGAACGGTGGCTGGCATGAGTGAGGATGGCCTCACCCAGCTCCCTACTCCTTAGGCCCTGACCCCTCCACTCAGTCCGCAGCCTGTCTCTTGGATTTATACACAACTAAATCGGTGCCACAACCGAACTATTATACGTGATGAGAGAAGTCACAGAACGTTCAAGCAAATTATAGAAACACTAAAACACTAAATCTAAATCTCTTAAGTAGTTGGATTATTATTATATTCTAGCTGTGTAAATCCATGCTGTAAAAAGGCTGGGGTCCTAGAAACTATTGAAATCGTCAGAAAAAAAATTGAAATGTAGAGGGATACCGTTTTGCTGATTTGCTCGATTCTCTCTTTTTTCTCGGCGGTTTTACTTTGGCAACAGAGTTGGTTTCTTCTTCCGACTCATTAACTTGGGGCATCCTTTTCAGCTGTCTGAGCTTCATGCTGTAGTAGCCATGCACTTCCAGGCCCGACAGACAGACAGACAGACACACTTCCATGCCTCATTTTCTGTTTCCTCGGAGGTGGTGCCCTTCCCCCAACTCCACCTCTCAGTTCCGGGCCGGACAGACACACACACTTCCACACGTAGATGTTTATATATAAGATTATTATATACAGGTATATTATTATATCTCTCTATATTATAATAAAAAAATCTTGGGAAGATAGACGAGATGTGACTTTCTCAGACAGACACTTTCACGTCCCATGAGACGAAACTTTGTGCCAAGAGATTTAACCACGCCCGGGACCAGAAATAAAAGACAAAAAGTAGAACGTTGTAAAGAATTCAAAAACGTTGGTGCAATACACATGCAGAGCAGGTTAGAGATAATGGAAGTACGAAAATTCGAAAGTCTCAACAAATGATAGTAAAGATCGCATTAGTGCAAACAAACGGAAATTATTACTCGGTGAAATAACAGAACAGAGAAGAGAGATTGAATATATTTTGTTGTTTGGTAAAAGTGAAATCCACATACGTGAGCGGAAGAGATGCAAAGCTGCTGGCATGTAGTGCAGGCAGGGGGTTTGGCGAGCGAAGTTCCCTAGTATTATTATATTATTATATATACTGTATAGAGATGGGAGACACTTCTGAGGTCTTATGCAACTTCTGAAGCACTCAGGTCTGCTGATGCCACCTTTGCGTGGTGTCAGATCCCACCCAGACTCTTTTTGTGAGTGGCTCCTGCCCAGTGGAATGAGCTGGCCACCTCATTCAAAACATTGACTCCCTCAATGCATTCAAGAAGCATTTGAAGACCCTCTTGTTGGGTGAATTTCTGTCTAACTGATATTGGCAGTTAGGTTTTGTAAATCTGAGACTTGTAACTCACTTGTATTTTGTTGTACACTCTTTGCTTGAGATTGTCAATTTTGTACCCTTGTCCTATTTCACTTGTCCCCAAACAGCCCGCAGACTGATGTTACTTGATTATGTTGACCTCTTTTAGATAACAGTGTCTGTTAGGCAAATAAATGTAAATGTAATAATCAATGACATTATTTATATACACTCATACATTTATACAGTACATACACCAAAAAAAATGTATAAATTAATAAATTAATATATTTGTGATGTGATCAGAGTGGACCCCCCCACCAAACCAACAATCTTCGACAGAAACACCAGACTGTAAATTAATCAAACAAATCCCATGAGTCAAAAGAATCGATCCACCTAAACGGAGAGTTTGAAAGAATCGGGATGCCCATCACTAGTGTGATGGGACAGGTTTGTAATTGTGAGACTCAAAGTGGAGTAGGTGTGTGTGTGATGGCTGCGAGTGCCTGTACTGTTGGTGAAAACCTGGACTTTTCCTACTTCAAGACATTTTGTTTTTGCTTATGCTAAGTTGCTGTTTTGCACAGGGCACCTAAATCATCCTCATGCAAGATCCGGCTATGCACAGGAGTGTCTCTCCATTCTAGCGACTCAAGTTCAGTTCTGAGCCTGGTAGGAGTTACACCTTCTTTTTGTGTCCCCGTGGGTTGCTATTGTGTATTTCAGGGTCTTCACAAATCCCAGTTCAAGTCACCTTGCTGGTCAGCTCCAGTGTGTCTCCTGTGGTGCACTGGCGGCCTGTCTTGGCCTTGTTTCATGCTGACACAACCACTTCAATGTGAGCTGGTCCCCCTAAAGTGAGCTATCGTCATGATTTCATTACAACACATAGATAGTAAAATGCTTCTTTTATTCAATAAAATAAGGCAAGATAACACAGGAGTTCACTGTAACACACTAGGACCTGTGTCAATACCATAAATCATTTTCTAATATTGCCCAATATGCACTAAATTTCATTAAGTTTCTTTGCTATTCACTGTGCAGCAATTGCGCACCGTTTTTTGTTTTAAATCCGGAGTTGCAGTGGGCAGGAGCCTATCATGGCTGCACCAGGTACAAGTGAGGTGCCAGCACAAGGAGGCCTGCCAGTCTCTCCAGGGCACATTCATTTGAGTATGACCAGTCTAGAAGTGACCAAATACGCATGCTTTTGGGAAGGGGGAGAAAGCCGGTGTACTCTAAGAAAAGCTCATCCAAATACAAGTAGAATGTGACAAACTCACAGCGACAGCAATCGGGCCAGGCTTCAGTGTTGCAGAGCTGTAGGGTGGCAGCATTGTCATAAAATGTCAAACTTACCCTGCCAAAAAAAAAAAAAAGTGATAGTCTACTGTTGGCCGCTCTGTCACGTGCAGGATGAAGCAACTGCAACAAATGGCTTTCACGACAGAAGACGAGAAGCCAGTCACCACCCTACAGTTTCACAAGGGACACAGATCAGCATTGGAAGCCACTCATTGAGATTTCATTGTTTCCTGAATTTCACAATGTAAACAGAAAAAACGTTTACTTAATTTCCAACGGCTGATAAATGAATGACAAAATAGTGTACTGACATTTGACTTCCAAAGAATGTAACAGTGACAGGAAGGAGCAGCGTGTGCTCACAAAGTACTAAAAATGGGGGCTTGATGAGGAGCAGCGATACACAGCGAGGGTGGCTGTGTTTTCATAAGAAGTGCTTTGCATGATCAGACCTGCTAGGAGTTATTATGAACCCTCTGGCAAGAAGGATGAACTTCCGTGAGGGAAAAGAAACCAAGAAAAAAGAAAATGAGCATAGAAGTGAGTATTGTTTGAGAAATTTGTGACAGGACTCGCCTTTACATCTTGTGCAATCACCTTACAATTTGTTCCCACCATTCCAGAATGTATTCCCAAATGAATACAGCTATAAAGAAGAACGCCCTTTTTCACTTTCTTTAATTTCCTCTTTGAACAAATTCACCACAGCAACACTTTTCAACATCTCTTTAAGGCAGGGGTAATACTTCAGTACAAATTTAGACAGACAATAGCTTGCAGTGCGCCAAGCTTTCACATCGATAATTTACACCAAGTTTTTACCTTGTTTGCCAAGTGCAGAATCTTTATAAACTGTAAACATTTCATGGAATTAACAGTGAAAAGCCACTTGCCAGTCCCGAATTTTATTGCTCCCTCCATCCTCTGATTATGATTTTCATAATCCTCTCATCCTTCTCAAAGTAACAACACATTTTTGAGTGAATTCAGTAGGGTGAGTGAAATGGCCAGCATTCAGGTGCTAACACATCAGCCTCACATTATGACCTCAAAGCTTTTCTTATCTTAGCATCTTCCTTTCTGATAACACCATTTTATAATAGATTTTATGAGCGAGAAGTCAATTAATTTAAAATTAACACAACTCGATAAAACTTTCATTATCAATATAGTGCTCTACTTTTTAACACGTTTTCCAGCACTGTACACGTTTTAATAAAGGTAAAACAAAAACGTATCACTGGTGGAAAAACCCATCGCTTACATCATTCTCCAAACTGATAACGGCCTCTAAAGTAGCTGAGGTGTTCAAACAAAATGTCACCTGGTGGAGCAAGAACGTGACTTCAGTAGTCTGGAAAACAGGGCAGCCATACTGACGTCTGATCGGAAATGTGTTGTTATAATACCAGGAGAATTTGTGCGGAAGGTAAATGAATCCCTCTCAAAAAGTAATTGGAGTGGTTTCATGATTAACCTTCAACCTTTAAGCATGTTTGTCATTAAAATGTCCTAGTAATACAGGCCAATACACAGCAGAAATGTTTGGGTTTTGTATCATGGAAAAAATCTTTGATTTCATTTGAAAACTAACTTTGAAATTTGAAGATGACACGGATTGTTTTATTATTTCTCAAACAATAGGAGTCATTTTTTAAGGCCACAGATATTCCCAAAAGGGAACAAAAAGCCTTACAGGAACTGCAATAAAAGCATTTCAATAGTATAAATAAATGCATCTCATTAATAAAATGTAATTCCTTATTTTTTGCTGCGCCTTATCGCCTATATCGAGAACCCCTCCCTAGGACCCATCGTTCGTAAACGATGAGATGAAGTCTGATGAGGTAACTCAATTTTCCTTAGGAATACAAAAGCCAGTTTCTAATTTGTGTTGGCATAGTGGGCTTGTGGGCACAACTGCTGTTGCTTCAGAGGGGCATGGACTTGATTACCACACTGCCCAAACACACTTTACACATTCTGCCTAAACATCTTCTAGGCCTACTTTGATTTAATCCTCGGGCCTAAAGATGTCTGCGTTGGTCTGACAGTGGACTCTGAATTGACCAGTGTGTCAGTGGGCCTGGCTCTGAACTTTCTATTATTCAGGTCTGACTCCATAAACAGGGGGTCTCATTTTATACGTTCAACTTTAACTCTATATATTAGTAGTATCTCCACATATACCAAATTTGACTTTAGATGTTCATTTGCTGAATTAATATATTCAGTACTGACTCCATATACAGTATATAGGATTTGACCTTATACTTTCAAGTTTAACTTTATATATTAAGGATTTACTCCATGTATAAGGGGATTTCCCTTTATATATATTATTTAGGACTGAGTTCATATAGTGAATTTGACTTCATATACTGTAACTAGAACTTCGATATATTTACTTGTTTGGCACCCCGATAGATAGATAGATAGATAGATAGATAGATAGATAGATAGATAGATAGATAGATAGATAGATAGATAGATAGATAGATAGATAGATAGATAGATAGATAGATACTTTATTAATCCCATGGGGAAATTCACATGATAGATAGACAGATAGCATCTTGTAGTGGAAACAGAAGATTGGATGAATGGACATGCTTCGAAGTTCACTCCAAACTTAACCTACAAAGTCTAAAAATGAAATGACTGACAGTGATGCCATTAACCTGCACAAAACCAATTCTGCAGTGCACCCAATTGCTTAATAGAACAGATTTTAATATTTTAAAGCATTTATGATATAAAAAAATACCCTTTGCAAGTCATTTCCATCTGGAAATAAATTCATGAGGAATTTCGGATATTTCATGAGGAAGCCCACATGACTTCTGACCTTACCCAGGCGTTTGATTTGTGGAGCTGGTCATGTTATAGCTTTCAGTCTTATAAAACCCCAATGAATTACAAGCACTCAGTAAATAAAAAAAGAGAACAAACTGACAGGTTGCCATTCTGCTTATTGTTTTATAACATAAAGCCAAAGCTTTCAGAGGTGAGGCAGATTCTTGTGGATTTCTGCTCAGCACACTTCAGTTTTCAGAGCTCTCCTTTATTTCAGTACATCTTGTCCTCATTACTATTAGCACTTTTGCATGCGTGTAGCATTTTAGTTTGTCCATGTTACTGTATGATGATTGTAAACAACTAACTATGAGATGAACTTGTATAAAGAATGGAGTGAAAAATCCAAAGCCCAAAGTGGACCTGAGAAGGAAAATGTGGGGGAGTCTTAGAGGCTGGGCAGTGACTCTAAGGTCTACACAAGTGGCCAAAAAACCCAACGCCATTACTGATGTGCCGCATCACAGTCTGAGTGGCGTCCAATAGGCCGGTGTTGTGAGCTGAGCCAGTCAGTTGACCTAACCCGAAGTTAAAGTGAAGTGCACCTCTGGATGTGAAGCTCATGTAAAACACCAGGCTGGCATTCATCATAAAAGGTGCAATTTAATGACTGATTGCCTGTCCTAAAAGCTTGGACCACAGGGGTTTTCTTTTTTATGTTTATTCATATACTGTTCAGCATGGTGGGTCCTAACCTTCTCCTAGGGTCCTCTGGAAGGTCCTGGCTTTAGTCTCTATTTACCCCTCTATTTATTTAATGAAACTGCCTGTCTGGCACAACCCTGAGCAGGACATCAGTCTGTCACATAACACAAGAGCACACTGCCAAGTAATCAGGCTGTCTAAACCATTTTTTAAAAAGTCAAGATAATCTACTGAGGAAGAAAAAAGAATCGAATGTGCCTGATCATAAAAATAAGATATGAGGATGTCTGATTTAAGGGCATTTCTTCAGGCCAGCAGAAATAAAGCAAATGAGCATGTCTACGTGTAAAACCCTCCATAAGCACACTGTGGTCAAGGACAACTTTGAATTAGAAATATTAATATTTTAGAGCCAATAAATCACTTCAAGCCTTAACACTATCAAAACTCCGCTTATGCCTGACTGAATTTAAACTAGCCGCACTCCAGGGTTTGTCACTCAGCCACTTATGTCTATGGTGGCCGCTCCTCTGTCTGTACGCAATTTTATAGCAGGCCGAAAATACAAACACAAAGATGTTGACTTCTAGAATTCAGTTACTTGCATCCATTTGTTAACTTTTTAAAAAGCAAACTGTACTTTATAACCCCTACCAGATTAGCCCCCTTAATCTTCTTAATGTTTCTCAGGCAAAACAGTTAATCTTCTATTCTTTAAAAATAGGTGTTTGCTTGTTAATACAATTCACAATTCTTGGCCTAAATTACCAAAGAAAGAATCAGAAAGAACAGACAAATTTCCAGTAAAAACTCTGACTAAAAGCCGCCTGTTGTGATATTTTAGCAAAGTTAGTCGTAGCACTGTGGCCACTATAAGGAGTTCAGACTTCTGGTTAAGAAGCTGCTTAGCATGAAACAATGGTGAGTGTTCAGTACTGTGAGCAGGCCAACCCAGAATGCACCAGAACTTAATCACACACTCAAATTTGATTTCATATGTAGGGTGATTCAAAAATACCTTAAACTCCCATCATAAATATGCTAAGTAACCAATTAGTATATTAACATGTCATTGAAACCAGTGGTTCTCAAAGTGTTTTAGACTGAGGACCACTTTGTCAAAGTCAAAGACAGGCCACCTATGCCAAACAGCCACTTATTAACACAAGTTCCCTATTACAGTTATCATGTTATCTACTGGTACTGATGTAAAAAATATTGTAATAAGGTAGAAAGAGGAACATTGAGTTAGTAGGCCTGAACAACACCTCCTTAATTTACATGCCTATGTAATTCCCACTGTTATGCCTTTGAAAGGTGCCCTAAAAAGACAATAAGAACCCAACATGAACAGAACTGTCAGACAGGCATTGCTCCTCACTCTTGCTGATCTATGGACTACCACCCACAAGTCCCCTGTCATCTTCTCTCTCCCTCTTCTTCCCTACTTGAATGTTTTGCCTCTCAGGTCCTCAACCCTACAAACCTGCAAGGAGCGTCTGCACTAAAACACTAACATTCAGACCTTGCTGGGTTTTTGTTTCCGAGTCCCAGGTGATCTACAATAATGTCTTAAAGAAGATGTTCAGGCACAAAGACTTAGAAAATAAATACATCTGACGCAGCGTGAATCAGCATCCACATGGAATTAAGGGATTGCTGGTGTTAGGGGCTGGCTCTTTGGGTGGACATCAACGTGGATTTAAAGAGACCCATGCAGTGAAGGAAATACGTAAGAATGAGTAAAACTTTTTATGTATATAAGGAGGACATACGGCGAGTTTGAAGAAATGTCAAGAGAGAGAAAGAGAGCAACACAGGATTGTAGCCACATAGAAGATAATTTTGTCTGCAAGAAATTCAGAAAGGGTGCTCCACGGTCATTATTTTGAGTCGCTTACAAGCATGAAAATTCTTCTAAGAAATATAAATACAGCTATGCTCCTAGCTGGTCTTTGGGCTGGCCTATTTATCTTACTTAGAAGAACCTTAATGCTTGTAAGGCTGCACGAAATGACTCAAGACAATAACCAAGAAGCACCCTGTCCAAATTTCTTGCAGCCAATATCATCTTTTTCTTCTCCGTGACTCCTTCCCGCTCCAGTCTCTGTGTTGTTGTAATGATTATAGACAACCAGTGGTTGATGGACCATACTTTGAGAATCACTGGTCTAAACCAATTTGTACGGAACCTCTCGTGTGTATGCATTAGGCACTTGTGTGTACACACTATCCATACAAATACACACTTTCATTTGCACATCCACCTTAATAAAAGGACAAGTGTCTATGTGTCCGTGCAGTTCTTATGTCTGTCATTCCAACAAACGACATGTCACAAACATTTGCAGTAATGCGTTTTAATACTACAAATGTTTGTGATGTGCCATCTGTTGGAATGGAAAATGCAATGCATGTTATTACTTACATGCATTTCAAAATACTTTGAATAGATGGTGCACTGCAAATGTTAACGATGAGGTCTACATTACTTATTTAGATTTCAATTTGTCCTAGACAGGTAGCAAAGCTAGTTGCACTATTCTACAACAGTTTAGAATGAACGTTTTTTAAATTATTTATGTTATTTGTATATGATGTTGTGTTATGTTATAAGCAACTCAAAAACTACCAAGTTAAATTCCTGTACATTAAGTACTGGTGAATAAAAAGCGATTTGGATTCTTAAACTTACAGATGATTAATAGGTGCCCCTCAAGTCACACATCACTTGTCACTTCTGCGGTCTAATCCACTCCTAACATGTTGACGTGGCAATGCATGCAAATTTCACGCACAACAGTCACAGAAAAATCGGGGACACCTCTACACTTTAGTGCACACTTTATATTCATAGATACTTCAGTTATTGAGTAACACTTTTTGGAAAGTGTCCAGTCCTCTTTGAATGACCCTATACTGAAGCCCCTTAAAAGAACTGGACACGACTCCCCCCAGAATGCTAAGTGGAGCGCCGACAGGTCAAATTACTTACTTAGGGTCACAGAACAAAAAGCGTTTACAGTCCAGTGTGTTAGCACAACTAGCCAATGAAGTTCAAGTAGGCCTAAAGTCGCAGCTCTGATGTGTGTTGACCTGCTAAACGAAAGGTAAGTCTGGGCAACTCACAAGACTTTTATACGTTGGATTTCTTGGCCATTGTTATTAATATTGAGATCAAAATGCAGTTGTTTGAATCTGGAATTACACAAGATGACTGACGCTGCCATCCTGCCTCAGCGATGCTACAGGACGTCATTGTTAATGATGGCTAACAAGAAACAAAAAAAAGCAAAAGGCCATCACTTTAAAATGGGGATGGGCACTCCAGTCAGCATGGACGGCACTATAACCAGTCGATTGATCCTGTTTGCCTGCTACTCAGTGACCCTTCTTCCTGCTCCTTGCAGGTGGACCTAAATGACAACAACAGAGAATTTGATCTAACGTGTGGAACATGCAGAGGGAAGACCACTTGCCATCTGCCCTCTCCATTGTACAAATCAAACTGCCGCGAGGAGAGTGGCACCACTGCTCCATACCTCCAGGGGACTGGTTTCAAATTGAGGCCAGTCTGTGCGGAGTTAGCGTGGGTTTACCTCAAGGGCTTCCATATCTTCAATAAGTCCAAAGCAGCCTGGTTTATGACTCCCATACAAGGCTGGTTAATGTCATGGCAGACAGGCAGGCATCTCAACTCCACAACCCTACAGTTTGATTACGCAGCTCAGAAAATGGAGTGCAAGGTTCCAGGCATCTCAACTCCACAACCCTACAGTTTGATTACGCAGCTCAGAAAATGGAGTGCAAGGTTAAGTGTGAACTTCGACAAGAACAAGGAGGCTCTCACGCTTAGATAAGGCAGCCTATCCTAGTGGCACTCAGTGCCAAAGAAAGGACTCACGCACACACAGCGTTTGCAGATTTTATGAAGATGGCATCAGATTCCTCCCTTTAGTGAGATCAACTACTCTGCCTGTCCAATGTCAGCTACACCACCATCTGAGGAGACATGCAGGTATGAATTTCACTGCACTATGTACACATGACAATAGACATGACTGATAACAGCCGTCACATTTTAGAGGGCAGCTGTCTGGTGTACAGTTTAAGCCCTTACACTGGTGTCTGATACATCGCTAAGTCACTAAGTAGACCCTAGCGAGAGAAAAGGTGTGAGCCAATGGCCGCCATCATTCTGATGTGTGTTGCAGTAGCCTCAATAGTTTAGCACTGTCAATTTCAATGTTTGGATTTGGATTTCAATTCTGTATCTGTAGCTGTCACACACCAGAGCACTTGCACCCTTTCACTCTTGGCATATTGCTAGCATGTGCGGTGTGAACACACTTGAAATGAACCGATCTTGCCCACATCCCCTCGGAACAACTGGAAAACACATTTAGGAATCCCTGGAGGTTTCTTCAGCTCCCTGTGCCCATCCCTACTTTAAAAAGCCGCTCTATAAATGCTAAAGGCGGTGTGCAGGTTTGCATAATCGAAATGTGGACAGCTCAGACAGGAATTCTTTATTACAGAAGCAGGCGGCACTGCCCTGCCAGATCAGGCCACCTCTGGCAGAAATCCTTACTGTGAGCATCTGCAGGGTGCAACTGACAGTTTATTAAACTCCAAGTCTGTTTTTGTTTTTTTCTTCTTCTCATCTTCTTCATTTCAGTTGAGCACCCATTTCTGCTACAACACTGTAGCGTGTCCAAGAGATTTCCAGAAAGGCACCAAAGGAGTTCTAGCCACAAACCGTAATTACAGTGCTGATGCCAGCTTTGTGCTATGGGCAGAGTGCCAGTGCTGCTTTGTAAATAAGAGGCTGGCAAAGATTTAACAAGCTGACATTGATCAAAGAAGCTGAAAACATTGAAAAACAACATCCTATAAAAAAGTGAGTTAGCACTGCATATGATGCTATATAGTATCTTGCCCACCTTGACCCCCTCACCTTATGGTGTCCTACGGTAAGGGGCAGATGCAGGGGCACTGCTGTTGTAGTGTCCAGTTTCCAAAAAAAAAACACACACACACACTGGCACGTATTCCATTGTGACTGTCAAAGGGGCCTTCTTGAACCTGTACACTTTGATAAGAGAAAATCCGCCTGTAGGAGAGAACACCACATTTTACCAACAACATGCAAAGATAAAAAAGCAACATTCCTGTTTATATGGTGGCTCCAGGCTCCGGGATGGCAGTGAAACACTGAGATATGGGAGGGGGTCCCTTCTCGTCACCTCATCCTTGTCGATCGGCAGCCTGCGTCACTGCGCGTTCCGCTCCGACTTCTCGGGAACGCGCAGAACGAAAGGGAAAAGCGCCCCCTTGGCTTCGAGCGGCGCCTTGAGCGGCTCGTGCCCGAAGCTCGCCCCCGCCGCCGCGTCCTCCTCGATGATGAGCTGCAGCGTGTGCGTCTTGTTGACGCAATAGACGCAATTCCCCATGACTGCGCACCTGAAGGGCAGCGGGGAGGGCTGCCGCAGGGAGGCGCAATCGCTCCACAGTTTCACGATGGCGTTGTACTTGAAGACATTGACACCCTGGTCACGATTGACGTCGAACCTGTACAGGAAATTTTTGAACGCCACCATGTCCGTTGATTTCTTTCTGCTATTGTTGTATGGACATTCCTGCCACTCGTCCCGCTTGGGGTCGTACTTGAGGAGGCGGTAGAAGAGGGAGCCCCCCGACACGTAGATCTCCCCGTTACAGGTCGTGGCTTCGTGGGCCACGGCGAAGGCGCCTTTGGGTAGCGGGGCCACGGGGGTCCATCTGTCCATCCTAGGGTCGTATTTCTCCACCGTAAAGAGACACTCGCCTCCTATCGCATACAGGTAGCCATCCAGGGAAACCAGCTTGAGCTGAGATCTTGCCTGATTTAAAGGCTTGGTCTCGCTCCACATGTCCGTAACAGGGTTGTAGCAAAACACTCGGTCGGAAAGCTTGCCTTTATCTCCAGATCCCCGAATGCCACCTGCGACGAACAGGTAATTGAACATGGTGCAAATCCCGCAGCCCTTTGTGTTGACATCCTCTGGCATGCGAGTCAGCGGCCTCCAGTCCTTGTGCTCTTCGCTGTAACAGTAAATCAGGTGGGTGTCCTCAAACGACGCTATGGACAGCGGGCTCTGGGGGCGGCTGTTGTCCCTGCTTTGTGGTCTGCTGCCCACACGGTCATACACGTCGTTGATTTCGGCCACCATCAAGCAGCTCTTGCCCTCCATCCGGCCTTTCAAGACCAGATCCCTCTCCGAGCCCGTAAGTCGCCCGTACACGGCCGGATCCCGGAGGACCTGCAGAAAGTGGTCGCTCATGAAGCGGTACGCGGTGTCCTTCAGCTCGCTCAGCCTTTGCTTTTTTGCTATGGTTAAAATCTCGTAGCAGTTCTCCATGGTGATCTGTGCCGTCATCGCGTCCACCGCAGATTGCACCGCGCAAGGAACCTGAAGCACCTTGGCCCCCGTGATGACCTCCACCACGTTCTCCTTACTCACGTCCATCCTGGCCGTATAAATGTAATCGATGAGCACCGCCAAAGTCTTATAGCTCACCCCTTTGACTTTCAGAATATCCCTCGAGAGGCGTGCCTTGAAATAGTCGCTCTTTTCTGCTAGGATAGATTTGTGCGCCCGGATTTGCTTTCCAGCCACCTCAATCACTAAATCCGGCTCTTCCTGGACGCTACAGAGGTTCGGGGCCCCATTTCCCTGGCGCCATTGATTGGTGTCCGGTTCCGAATCGGCCCGTATTGCTGCGAAATCGTTGTACCCCGGACTGCCCAGACAAGCGTATTCTCCGCCTGGCTCCGCTCCCATTTGGATACGCTGAGTAACAGGCGCTGCTGCGCTGCCCTGCGCCTCCTCCAACGTGGCGCTGGCATTATTAATCTGACACTGACTTTTCACAACTCGCTGCTGTCTCTCCGCAGCAGAGCCGCCTTCTGCCTCCTCTCCGCTTTCTGTAGAAAAGCACAAGGATGGGCTTAAACTGCAGGCAGCGCCTGGCGTCGAGCCGCCGATCTCTTCGCCGACGCCGTTTTTGCTTTCGTGCAGCGGCGCCAGACAGCTTCCCAAATGCTGCGCAAAGTCTCGAGCGAACCCGTCACTGGGGAGCTGCTTGACTGCACACCCGGAGTCCCATTGGTGGTAAAAAGTCCGATCCTGCTGGCTGTCCAGGGGCTGCTGCTGCTGCGTCGGCGTCGAGTCCATGGCATCGCCTACCCCACGACTGGACCCCCTGGCTCTGTGTCTGCAGAAAGCCTGGCTTTCTTGCGGACTTCTCCTTCCTGTCACATTTTCAGTCGCCCCTTCTTCCAGCACAGCGTTTTTACTTAACCGATCGTCCTCTGGAGAGACCGGGGGTGTGTCGGCTCCGTGCAGAATGAAGCGCCCGGCGGCCGTTTCATCCTCCTCTGAAAATCGGGCTTTTGGAGCGAAGGCGCACTCGCTCTCCTGAAGGCAGGAACTTTGCATGCTGGATTACCTCGGCGTCCCTTTAACTCGGTCCACACGGAGAATTTGAAAGCGAGAGAAGCCTAAATGTCACATTTAATAGCAAAGACGTTTTATTTCCTGAAAAAGCAGCTGTAATAGGCTGCCGTAAAAAAAAGGGATTTCCAGTTCGGTAATTCCCAGAAAGTGAACGCAAATCCTAGAGGACCTTTTTTTAGTGCAATTGTTGTTCTTTGCTGGGTGTCGATCAAGTTTCTCCCGACAATTCTGTGATGGTCATCCTCTGCTGCTTGTCGAACTTGAAACGCTTGTGTTGCGATGCGGGAAAACAAAATCCAAATAATTCCTTCAACCACGTATATCCCCAATGTGCCGACGATAGTCCAGTTTTATTGTAATCCAGTCTTCCAATTCACACTGTATAAGAGATCAGAGGCAGAAATCAGTCGGGGATTCACAACAAGCTTTACATTAAGAAAGCAACAGTCATGCGACCAGGTGATGGCCAGCTAAACATACAGGACGTGATACACAAACACACACACATGGATATGCCGTTTATACTAAGCTCGCTCACAAAAATAAAGTGCATAAGTGGTTCTTCAGGGCAATACCATAGGAAAACCATCTACATAAAGGTCCCAGAAATAACCTTTATTTTAAAAAAAATATGACAGGTTTCATAAATATCCACAAATAGATGGCAACAGATTTTGTGAAATAACAGTGGGTTCATGATTTTAAAAGGACTCTTCCTCCACACAATAACACATCAGGCTAAGTTCAGGTTGATTTCCTCTTATAAGTAGGCAACTATACATTAAAAGGTTTTGCTCACATTTTAAACTTTTCAAAGCACAAAGAACCAATTGTATATGCACTTTCCAGAGAAAAATGGTTCTTTTTCAAGCAGTGGTTCTACAAAAAAACCACACAACCCAGTTACAAAACCAACATTTATAAATGTAGACAACATCCGTAAATCTGCTTAATTCAATAAGGTGGGGAGCATAAGGGCCAACCATGCAAAGCTCCCCGAGGAAGACATCCACACGAACACCAGAAGAAAACCGAAACAACGACACAGGTAGAATGTATAAGCACCACACAGCTAGAAATCGGAACCCTTGGTACAATGAATGTAAGGCAGCACTGCCAACCACTGGGTTTAATGTGCCGGCTAAATTCATGAATCCAATGGAATTTTCCAATGCCTGATCCCACCCCCTGATCAGGGCCGTCTTAACACATGGGCACTGGCTGGGGACCCCAGGAGCTTAGAGGCCCATGATGTTTCCGCAGTTTATATATGTTTCTGTTTATCAAAAGAGGGGCCCCAGCGCACAACTTAGCCTGCTGTTAAGATGGCCGCGCTTCATACACACACCACATCTCCCTGTGTCTGCAAAGACTGCCCTCCCACATCCCCATACACTGCAGATTCCATTTGGCAGGAGTGTGTGTGTGTGTGTGTGTGTGTGTGTGTGTGTGTGAGGGGACCCTGTGATGGACTGACCAGCCATCCCGACTCATGAGCTGGGTTAGGCGGTTTATACAGTTATCTATTTATAATCTGCACACACACACACATAAAGACAAGGAGGTAGGTTGTGAGATTGATTCAGTCATAGCTATTCACTTTCTAACTAGCTCAGCTACGAAGAAACTATATCGTCCATATTTGACATTTAGATATTGGACTGAAGCCTCCTCCCTCTTCAAACACCCAACAGCAGCCCCACTGCTCATCCACCCCATCGTGTCCTGCTTATTGTTCAGAGATTTCCAGCCAAACTCAGATCCTGGAGGCCATCAGGTTTTCATTCCAGCCTCTGTCTTAATTACTTGCCAATCTACTATTGATGATAAGAAAGTGCTCTTATCTGAATTTACTTGACTTGCTTGTTAATCAGCAATTATTAGACCATTAGATAGGTCTAGACAAGAACAGGCCATTCAGCCCAACAAAGCTCACCAGTCCTATCCACTTCCTTCTTTCATAATAACATCAAGTCCAGTTTTGAAGGGCCACGGTCTACCACACTACTTGATGATTTATCAGACAATAACGGTATGAAGAGCGACCCAACATGACTAGTTAACCTGATCCGATTTGCACATGTGTGCCAATCATTAGAAAGTCTAACAGATATCGATCTGTTCTACTCCACAAAACATTTTGATGGTGCCCTCACAAAAAAGAAAGCCAGCCTGTTGTGGTAGAATATGAACATCAAGCAAGCCATGGAACTGAATAACGGATTTAATTAACAACAAGAATAGGCTTTTAATTGGAAAGCTAGTTGGATTTTGTGTTCCCTAACTAAAATGATAATTATGTTGGATCGCTTTGCATCTCATTTTTGTTTAGCTGCAAATTAATGAAAACAAAAGAAAGAAACAATTAAGAGGGCTGAATCTTAACAAATATGGCGATTTAAATGAACCAAAAGCAGCCCGTTCACTTAGCAGCAGCAGCAGCAACTGGTTACTAATGGAGAAAGCGGCAAGAATGAATGAAAACCAACAGCCACTGCGGCACTCCAGGATCTCAGTTTGATATCCCTGATCTACATCGAAGACGGCTTTTTTATCTTGCCATTGAACTGGTGAGTATTTTAGACAGTGCCTGTAACACACATCTCTTAACAGATCACTATGGCCGAATATTTACCAAGCAGCGTGTGACTCCCCGTTGCGACGAGGCAGCCCCCTTAACCTGCCTGAGCTCCCGTTAGATGACCCAAAATGTGTGGTGACTGTAAACCGCTTTTTTTTTTTTTTTATTAATGAATGCAATATTCGTAAAATTGTGTGGGATTTATAAAACATAAGTCACTGTCAGACATTCATTCATCCACCAGTCTCTGAACCTGCATAATCCAATTCAGGATGCGAGTAGCCGACGACTCCTTATTCCAATTCTTAATATATTTGGTGCAACTCTACAACCGAGATTGACTAAACACAACAACATTCAGATCGGTAACAGTTATTTATTGTGATCATTTTTATTGAATATTTTTAATCATAAGTTCAACACAACCGTTGTTATGGGCAACTGATCGTAACATGTTCAAAACAAAGGAGCACCGATCAACTACAGTAACAACTTTAACCCTCTGGTAGGAAAAACAAAAACATCCTACAAATATTGTATACAAAAAAGTATTTAATTACACAGTACTTCTGATGCATCCGATTGCCTGACGGAACTATAACGGAGGCCCATTGTCTTAGGAAATGTGACAGCTAGTCCCTTACTGTCCCCTGCTTATTAAGTGAACACAGGCGTTGTTGTTGTTGTTATTATTATTATATGTCTCCATATTTCTATTCTATTTACTAAACATGCAAATTATGACACACGTTTTTTTTCAACAGTTATGTTTCTCTTTATTAAATCATTCTTTCGCAAAAAAAAGTGAACATGGGGAACAAAAGAAGGCTATAACGAGGTCTGTGCTCTTATAATACACACATTATTATCTTTTAAAATTATTATTTAAATTCTGATTTACGGAGAAGCCTAGAATCAGACAAATGCGACGCGGGCGCGCTAATTCTTTTGTTCGAGCGCTGGGCGGACCTCGAGCACTTCAATATACGTAATCGTTGACAGTGACCGCCAGCCGACGGACTCTGGAAAGCCTTCAGACTCTTAAGTGCTGAAATGTGCTCCAGGCAAGAAGGTGACGTATGTGTCCGAGCACTACACGGGATTGGCGCTCATAAATGTGCTGCTAACGACGCGAGAGTTGATGCGACATGTTTACACCTCGCGCGAACAATGGAGTGCAGTCCCGGAGTGTCCGACACTGTGGCCAGGTTAGCCACTCGAGTCGTGCCACTTCACGGAGGTCAGAGGCCGGTGCTGGCCATAGGTTTAAACGCTGGATACTGAATGGCCTGCCAGTTTCAACAATTGTTCGCATCACAGGAAAGATGATGCTTTTCCATCCGATTCTGATTCGAATTGACTGCGTCCTTTAATAAAATATGCAAGGGGTTAGGTTGAGCATGATTAGACCTTTCGCTATTAACAGATGTCTAATACCTTAGCGACCTATGGTCATTAACTGTCCAAAGGCGCTATAACAGATAAAGAAATGCAGATCTTTTTTATTACACCCTTGAAATTGTGATTTTTAAATTGACATTCCCGGACACAAACTTGGAACAAGACTTTGAAACTCATGAACACACCCACTCGCCCCGTAGGGACCTTGAATTGGATTAAGCAGCATTATGATGGATGGATGGATGAAGTTTATATTGCCGGCTCTGTAGCGCCACACACCTCGTGAAGCCTGTGGATGGTGCAACGCGACCGACTTTTAAATGAAAACGAAAGTGCTTGTTTTTTTCCCAAGCATAATTCGCCATTACTGCATTTGCCCAGCCTCTGTCGGGTGCAGTGTCATCATGACTATTGTCCTCATTTTTTAAATCCAATCCGGGAAGATTAATGCGGTCGAAAAGATATTCAGCGATGTGGATTAATACGATTTGATGGAGGAGAGTCACAACCTCCCCCCGGCGCACGTCTCATTTCCTTCAATGCCCGCCCTGTTGCCTTCCTCTGATTTCTTCACCTCTCCGTTTCTAAAAGGAAGACAGCGCGCTGCTGTCAAACTTTAGAAGCTCACGTGCAAGGCGCACTGAAAGGTCACCTGATGGCCCCTACAGCGATACGCGCAGTTCCAGCTATGTCTCGCTGCTGCCGTAGCCGAGTTCAGCACTTGCATAAGGACGAGTCCGGAGGGAGATCGCGACCACGATGACATAAGTGAGTCCAAAATGTTAGTGATGTACTTACGTGATACGTTTCCACAGATCGCTAATGTAATAAGAGAAAAAAAAATACAATCCAAGTTTGCTCCTTGTAGGTGGAGACCCCACGCTTCGGGGTGGCCGCTTGCGGGCAGCGATCGCACTTTACGAGTGTCCGATCCGCCGCTTATTATAATCCCTGCCCTGCAGAGCCAACCGGCTGTACGGCAGGGAGCAGTCGATCCTCCGCTTTAAATCCAAGTCGGGAAATGAGTTGCACCTCCACTGAGGCGACTGCCGGCATGCGAGAGAATAAGCATCCAAGGGGTCCTGCTCATCTCCGCTCTCCCCCCTATTATTTTCCTGTCGCCTTTCCAGTAGAAATCTGAGGACTGATTACATGCATGTTTGGAAAAAGCTCACCGCCAGCTCCAAGAGCGCCCAGTCTGCCAGTTGTTAGATGCACTTTGTTGCTACTGTTGTGATCGCACACTAGGGGGTGGCCTACTATGGCAGCAGGGTCCCGCCTCCTTTCTTAACTCTTGAGTGCCCACCGTGAGCATGTACAGTATGTACAGTACACGAGGTGGGCGATCAGGGCAGACCACCCTTTATTACACAGAACGCCATTTAAGTTTCTAAAGTCACAGGTTCAGGATCAAGTCCATCCAGAGTGTTACCGCTGCCTAGTGCAGCTTTAAACCTTGGACGTCATTTTTAATGTTTCAAATCGGTGATAAAAAGAGACTGCCGTTCACAGTCTAGTCATCCTTTCTGATCTCTGTTAATTCAGTCAAGGGGCACGCCAGGCATCATTGGGCAGGAGAAAAATACCAGCCTACACTTTTAAAAATAAAGGTGCCAAAGTGGTTGTTGGTAAGGGAACCATTTTTTGGTTATTAAAGAACCATCTATATGAAGGTTCCAGGAGGAACCTGAATATGTTTAGATCTGTAACACTTTTCACAGACAATCATGAAAAGCGGATAGCAGAATTGTAAAACGGAGATGGCTTCATGGTTTTTAAAGGAGTCTTGGTGCATATAATAACACAGGCTAAGTTATGGTTTGCTAGATTTGTTTTTTGGCCCTATAGGGGTGTAACTCATTCAGTGGTGTATGTTCGGCCACCCGAGACAGAGTGATGTACTGCTGGGACCCAAGTAGGTCCTATTTTAAGACAGAGTACTGTACTTTAGTCCGCTGTGATCAGGGAAAAGTAGAGGCCTATAAATAATTAACAAAGCTCTTTATGGGCTGCAACTGTTGCAAAGTTGCATCCTTGTCTGTTAGTATCCTACTAGGTAGCATACGATACATTAAGGATTTCTGGTTGTTTTTTTTGTTTTTGTTTGCATACAAGGAACCTTTCCAAAGCCCAAAGAGTGAGTTTCATATGCAGATAACCTTTCTCAGAATTAAATAGTTCTATGACAAGAACTAGATCTGCAAGGAACCACACAACCCGTAACCAGTAATGTGCCATTTTACAAGCAATATTTTTAAGAGTGTAAGATGGGATGCCAATCTATTAAGCACATAACTAAATTGGGGACTGATGTTTCATTGTAGATGGCATTGGAAATACTGCAGAACAAATCAGTGAGTTCAAAACTAGCATCGTGACCACCAACACAGATAGTACTGAAGCTTAAAAAAACTAAATCTATAATTGCATCTAAATAAATACCTGCATGCTTCCTAGCATTTTATTTTAAATAAAGCTACAGTAGCTTTAATAATAGCACAATATTCAATTTCATAATTCTGCTAAATAATGTTGGCAGCCACACAGGGCACTGGTTAGCATTGCACCTTCACTGCTCGAGAGACCTGGGATCAAATGATGGCTCAGTTTGCATGCTCTCTCGGTGTTCATGGCCTCCTGGTCACTCAGGTTTTTCTGCCACTACTCTGTGTGCCTGTTAAGGTAGTTGGCCACACTTATTTGGCTTCATGGAGTTTGATGTTCTCCCCGTGTCTGCGTGGGTGCTCCGGTTTCCTCTCACGATCCAAAGACATGCAGGTTAGGTGCATTGGCGATCCTAAATTGTCCCTAGTGTGTGCTTGGTGTGTGCGTGTGTGTGCCCTGCGGTGGGCTGGCACCCTGCCCGGGGTTTGTTCCTGCCTTGCGCCCCGTGCTGGCTGGGACTAGCTCCAGCAGACCCCCGTGACCCTGTGATGATGCTTTGGCCTCATAATTCCCACAAAAGCTCTTTGCATGCCCTGGGATGAATTGGCTCCTTGGCTATGGTCAGTTCTAATTCTGTGGACGTGCAGCATCGCTGGGTGACTCTGAAGTGGATAAGCAGGTTAGTAAATGGATGGAGGTCGCAGTAAAAGGTTTGTCCACAATCATCTCTCATCTTGCTGCACCTTTGATTTGGATTAAGCAGGTTTAGAAGTTGATGGATGGAGGTCACAATCGAGGATTTAATCAATTCAATAACTGATAAGAAATGCGGCTGGAGTTAAAAACTGCAAAACGACACTGTGTTTGCCTGAGGATTTCAGGTGTAAAGTCGCTGTTTTATTTCATGTGATCCTGTGATGTCATTAAAAGGAAATGAGAGATGAACAGCTCATCGCATATGGGCAAGTTAGAACACCTCTGTGCAATGAGTCAAAAACGAATGAAAGAACAGGCTTTAAGAGTCACTACAAGCAGACCGCCACAGCCCAGCCTTCTTCAAAAGAGGCAGAGAAAGGAAATGAAATTGAGACATCAAAATGGAGGTTGCAAAAGATCAGGTGGAAAAGAAAGCATTTACTGAAAAATGAAGGAGACAGGCTTCTGAACCTGTGAATGAAGAACAGTGTTGGCAAAGGATAGAAAGTCAGATTTGTGCTCCTGAAAGAGCAAGTTTACAAACATTTGAGAGAAACCACAGGGAAATAAAACACAAGTTAAGTAATAAAACAACCAACCACCAAAATATTGAACCATTCATCTGTTATGTAAACTAATCTATTCGATATTTAAGGATGATGGTGAGCCAGAACCTGTCCATCTAGAATTGAGTACAAGGATAACACCAGTCCTGGAAGGGACGCCATCCACAGCGAGTCAAGTTAGAGTCACAAGTTAATGTAACAGACGCATCTTGGGGATATGGGAGGATAACTCGTATGGAGAAGGAGAGAACACTCAAACCTCAACTCTGGAACTGGCCGACCACAGTGCTAGCCAGAGTGCCGTCATTCTGCACAAAATCAGAGTAGTGTGGGAAAAAATAGAAGAGTAAGGCAACACCACTTCAGACTGGATCACTCATCCATGTACGGAATCTGCTTGTCCCAGTTAGGAGGGGTTGGGGGGCTATAAAGTGGGGCCATCAGTCCATTCATATAAGGCTAGAGTAGGAGCGGTAACCAGCCTGAGACGATCATCTTTGGAATGGGGATCAACCCAAAGTACTAGGAGGAGACAAACAGTAAAGCTGGAGGCATTTTTATTTCATCTAAGGATGTGATCTTCACTTCAGTGTTGGTGCGTTAATAATTTTATAAAGCGCCCTTCACACAGAGCAGAATCTCCATAAGCCCTCTTTTTCGTAAGGCCACCAAGCTGCAGTGTTTTCCTCAATAAGTGCAATACAAATTATTTTAATATAAAAATCTATAAGGTTAGTATTGCACATCTATGCAGGCATGTCGTGACTATTTTTACTGCCAACATGAAGATTAAAATAATTGGAAGTCGGGGTGTTTAAAATTGATCTGTGGTTTCCCTTTCTCAGTTCAGTAAAGCCATACAAGTAGTGATGAGCAAAGTGATTCGCAGCAAAACTTGGGGTTTTGTTTTGGAAGAAAAATTGTGAGACAAATGGTGTTTTGATTCTAGTAAAATGCATGCCATTGACACAAGAAGAAAGGTGTTTTGTCCCTGTCTGGAAGCATTTAAATATATTAGTTCTGCAAACGTCTGCCTGTCATTTAGTATTTAAATAAAGATCTCTAGTGAGAAGTAAAGAAGAATAAAAATCACAGGTCTCATTTCTTGCAGCGAGTAGACATTTTGTTGTGCCGCCAGAGACAGAGACATCAAAGACAGAAAAGTAACTCAAAGCTCCTTGGTACTGGGAGACAGCATGTCCTCAACCTCTCCTGAAGGAATCAAGAAACGCGAAAGGCTGGTTGCCAGGTTAAGGTTAGGGAAGGACAATTTACTGTGGGATGAATTGTTTTGTGGAGAAAACAGTAAAATGTGTGAAGGTCCCTTTTCAGGGGTGTTTTTGTGGAAATTATGCAGCATCAGGGCTGACGCCACCATTAAGGTGAATTAGACATTTGTCTAGGGAGCAAATCATAAGTGGGGGGGGGGGGGGGGGGGCATAAATGGGTTAGCTCAGTTGGCGCACTAATAAGCTTGGCCAAGGGTGCAAAATAACCCCTAGGCACTATGCAGCATGTTGCATTTTTGAAAAACATAGTGCGCTCCTCTGTGTTGATGTGAGTGAGGGGCATAAATAGAATTGAAATGACAGATATGCGGCGGATTACATGCAATACACAGCCGTGGAAAGGAACACAGGAAAACATGGAAGTCTGAACAAGGCTTTAGGGAGTAGTACTGTGAGTTTCACTTTCTGCAAAATATTCTTCTCATGTTGCGGGTGGGTGAAGGGACCCCATTGTGATTTTATCTTAGATGTGCATACCCTTGTCTTTATTATTACAGTAATGCAAAATGACCAAAATAAAGTAGTAGCAGTTGTAACATAAGTCACAAGTACAGTAAAAGTCTCACTTGCATGTCCGGCAAACAGGAGGGGGGAAAATGGTGATATTTATATTAGTGTAGACATGTTGGTGATTTATATTTTAGTGTAAGCATGTCAGTTTGAACACTCACTGCCTGTGCTGTCCTGTCATTATAAAATAATGTTTTGTTACAGTGTTAACAGTCACTTTGGAGCACTTTAAAGCCTGATTTTACTTTTTTCAGTTTCCTTACCCTTGGACCCCCTCAGGGTAAGAATCCGCTTCACAAGTGCTCTCATTTCTTAACACTGACTGATTTTCTTTTCTGTGTTTTCTTTAAGAGTGTATTTTAGCAGATTGATTGTAAAATGATCTGTAAGACATATTAGAAAGTTGGACAGAAACAATCAAAGTGCACAACATTGATTTATGTTAGCAAGGCTCTTATACAAGAATTGTACACAGAAACTTCAAAATAGTGAGCAGAAAAAGGAATTATGACAAGTACAACTTTGCCTGCACACAGTCATACTGACCATATCTGCTGTCTTCTTCACACTATCCCTGAGCTGAAATCACCAGGTCACTTCCTGCACAATGAACATAAAAACACTGGGGTCAAAAAACATTAGCAATTATAAACCCATCATCCGCGGAAAACCTCGACAACCATCAACAAGTACAGTACCTGGATGAGACATTCAGAGAGCTTAGCAAATAGCTACCCAAGTAACCTGATCACCTGAATGATTGCCATGAGTGACCACCCACTACAAGACACACACCAGCACACTCACATGGATTCAACCACTTTAGAGAGGGCATCCCAAACCTACCGCTCATGGACCCTTGTGCCTGCCGATTTTCATTCACTTCTGTTCTAATATTGGTTTTCAACAGTGAATTTACCAGCCTATGAATGATCTGTTCGGGTTTGGTTTGCTTTATTCCAGGTAGTCTAGGAAAAAAAATGTGTATTATTAAGATATGCAGAATCCCAAAGGGTCTCATGATAAGATTTTCTCAGATTGTTTCAAAATTTGTTTTTATTATGATAGCGGATTGATGTTGAGCACACAGGTGTGAATGGAAGTAAACAGCTCCTGTTGGTGACGCCCTGATACTACACAAGTGTAGGCTGTTACTTTATGTTTACATTTAAAGGGAACCATTAAAAACATTTTAGGATGCAAACCATTAACAAGAAAAAGAATTGTCACATAAAACAAAAAGAAATTGACATTAAAATAGGATGTAGCCAGCAGTGCTTTATACAAATATATGTTTAATACAGTACTCAGTATTATATTATAATTGAGGATTATAATAGTCAATATTGTAAAATTATATATTTAATGTGGGTAGTGATATTCTTCACATCTTCTTCAACTCTGTGATGACTTTTTCCACCTTGTGGTGTGCTGGGTTGGTAAAATCACTTCAAGAAAGGCCCACCAAATCAACAAGCTAATTTAAAGGGCAGGCTCAGTTATGGGACATACTCTGGATCCCCTGGAGTTAGGAGCAAAGGAGAGAATGAAAACTAATTTGAATGCCATTATGAACAATGCTGCACTTCCTCTCTCAGACACACTAACAACTGAGGACTTTCAGCCAATGAATTATTCAGCGGAAGTGTGTCAAGAAACTCAACAGCAGCAATATGTCTACATAATGCCTCACTGGGACTGCTGAGTTATCTTTCGCCAAGTCAGAAGTTTTCTTCTTTGTTGTAATTCTTCTTGTTTTTGTTTGATCTAATATTTCTTAAGCATCTGTAAAAGCCAAAATCCCTCCTTGGGACAAATAAAGTGTTATCAATCTATCTAATGGTACCTTTCATCCATCCATCTAATCTGTCCTTGTTTGAGTGGTACACAAGGTAAGGATCAGAGAGTGATATAGCAGCTTACCTCTTTTCTACTTCCATCATTGGACACTGACCAGTCAGGAGACTCATAATATTATCCCAGCTCCACCTTAGCTCCTGCCTCTTCTGGTACCCACGATAGATAAATGGTACCTTCACAGAAAGACAAAACCACTATGAGACCAAGAAAGGAGCAAGATACAGTACTGTTCTCTCAATCTATGCAGCTTCCTGATTCTTTGGTGTTCAGTGGGGTTGCCCATGGTGTCCTAATCCTTCTTAATGACTTTGCTTAATATATTTTATATAAAATTCTGTTTTAGTAGTTAAAGTACTATATAAAACTATTAATTGGATTAATAGAAGCAGAATCATTTTACCTAAAAGCAGAAGTTGTAATTTTCCGGCACACTAACGTTCAAGGGCAGGTAGGGTAGACAGACAGCTGCCTATTCCTGACCGACAGAGAGAGTAACCCAACAGATCAAATACGTTTGCACTTGCCTTTGATGAAGAAAAACAAGCACAGTCCCAAGACTGCAAAGTAAATTGAAAGCTCACCTATGGATGGATGATCTATCCTGCCGCTGCCTGTGTCTAGGCCAGTGTGTCCCACTCCTCTGAAGAGAATGCAGACCCCGCTGTGACATTGTGCTGCTCCATGGTCTTGATGTAACTGTTTTAATTCAGGAGTATGAGCCAGCATTAAAACAACAGGCAAAGACCTTTCAGGATTATTTTAAGTGTTATATCGTTGTTTGTCGTAATTCTGTCACCATGGCTACTGGGGGGAAGAAATATATAAAAGTAAGGTTGCAATTCTTAAAGGGTATAATCCCAGGGAGAGTGTGCCCCCTACCGGATGTAATGGAGCCACGTAGGGATCATCAAAATGACTTACTTATTTTTGTCAGAGTGGAGGGTTAACAGCACTTAAGGATTTAAATTTCTCGCCAAACATAATCACACTATGGATTATGAGAAAAAAGGACACTACTTAAACATGATTTTAAGTGAAATAATAACAAACACCAGGAAGCGCAGTGGAGCAGCAGAATAGAATTGGAGAGACAAGGATGTGAACAGGACACCCATACAATGGACACAATCACAACATTTGCTCAATTATAGAACACATTTCAAACCCTCTATTTTCTAAACTAATATGTGAATATTGCGTTTTACAATGGCTTCACCCCACAGAAACAAAGCTGACGTTCACTTCCAGCAGTCCGTTTCCCGATGACAGAGCAGACCTGCACAATGAATGACTCATTATGTGCAGCTGACAAGTGAGAGCCCTGAATGTTCACCATTATCTGAGACCACTGCATCAGAATTCAGCTGCTGGGAGTTTCCTGTGTCTTTTGGTTCTTATTGCGCCCAGTTTTCCACCAGTGACTGGCTCCAATTTGATTAGCTGATCAAACAGAACCATTTACTGTGTTCACATTTTACTCCAACTTGGGTAGTAAACATAAACAAAAATAAAAATATAAACGCTATCTGTCTATCTACATTTGAATTATTCAAATGAGGGAAGCTGGCTGACCGCCTAGGCCGATGTAGATTAAGAATTTCAACTCTCTGAGACTGGAGAGGATATGCTGGGTTCTTTATTCATTGTAAGTGAAAAGGGACAAAAGGGCAGGCCATGTGGCTTAGTGCCCAAAATGCTGCCATGCCACTTCACCAAGCACTGCAACATATACAGTACTATTTAATATTTTTAACACACTTTTAGCAGTCATTTTTAAAACTAAAACATATAACATTTGTCATGGTGAGCAACAAGATAAAACAGACAGGAATTTCCTTTCCTTTACCACATACCCTCTCAGTCGATACCCAGATGTCTCTTCATTGTGTCCTGGGCCTCCTCCTGTTTCACTACACCTCCAGCTTAAGACTCCTTTACTAGAGGCTAGAAGAATCTCAACTAAATGGCCAGATTATCTTTTTTTCCCATTGGGCTTGGGGGTCTAATATGTACAATACATTGCTCCTTGAGGATACTCACAAAGGCCATTCAATTGTTCATGTACAAAATAATCCGATTGTTGTAACTTTATAAAATAAGAAAGAAAATGTCACTGAATGTCATTGAATATAAGAACTGAAAGGGTTGACATATGTTATCTAAATGCATTTCGTTGTTGAATTCTTGCATTAAATGCTGGATATGGAAAAGTGGCATACATAGATATATGGATTATCATTTATGATTCACAAAACCTTCAGTCTGGACAATGTAACTACACTCACACAAAAGTGTGCTTAGCTGTGCTGATATCGTAATGAATTCTCACAGTCTTCTGTCCACTTGCACTTTCCTGGTCAGGGTTGGAGGTACCTATAGCCCATTGTAGCTTTGTGTGGATTCAAGGGAGGAATTCAGGCAGTGAGGACAACCGAGAGGATCATAGGGGTCTCCCTTCTCCTCAAACCAGGACATTTTTCAGACATATGCGGTCTGCATAGAGCTGCCACCATTGTGGAAGACATCTCTTATCTGTTACACTTTTTACTGTTTGACCTCCTGCCGTCAGGTAGAAGACACCGCAGCATTGGGACCAGCACAGCCACGACCTATAACAGCTTCTTTCCCAATGCTCTCAGACTTCTGAACTCCTACATGTCACTAAATGCCATATCCTTATAACATTCCCCCAATTATGTACTGTCACCTTACACTCTGCACTTTACTATGGATACTGAGCATTGTTCAAGCTGTATAGTCCTGTGTCTTTTGTTTTGTTACATTGTATTGTTGCACTGGCTTTGGTAATATTATGGTGTATGTTAAATGTACAGCCTGTTGTTTTATCTATGCACTGGGGACTGTAAGGAACAAAATTTTGTTCAACCATATACTATATATATGGATGAATGATAATAAATGTCGAGTTGAATTGAATTGAATGACCCCTTGAAGGGACACCAGTTCATCATGACACATACATCTATGCCTGCACTGGCTAATTCTGAGTCACCAATCAACTTAACAAGCAGGGCTCACACAAACATGCAGAGACCATTGAAACTCCACTTGTTAGGTGCCACTATTAGTGATCATGCCAAAAGCCCTAGCAGTTTCCACCATGTCAGTCCACATCCCTAGGCACGACTGCATCATCTATAAATTCTCATGAATTGTACTGTTAACATTTCAGTTTTCTGTAGTGCTTTGTCATTTTTATTTTATTTATAAGAATTTATTTTTGCCACAACTTATTATTTAAAAATTGTTGCCTTTATATTTGCATCTCTTCATGGTTGTGGCAATGTTGTTGTTGGTTGATGGGAAAGTTGCCAACACACGACACACACTGTCACTGCAGATGACATTCGAGTCCTTCAGCTATGAAACATGGAGGAAAATACAGACAAGTACTGTATTGTTGGGTTGAAAAGTCATTAAAACGAACCTTCAGAATAAGGTCTTGTTAGTGAAGTTCTCTTAAGTTCTGCCTATGACTTACTCTTTTTAAGAGACTCTTAAGATCACTTTGAATTACCCAACTTTTCTAGTGATAATCAGTTACAGACTTAATTTACACAATCTTAGCAAGCCAGAAGTGGTCATGTAGTGCGACATACCCAGCGACTCAGTTCAAACACGCATGCTGACAAAATTAAGCAGTTTGTCGTAAATCATATGGGAGGTTTGTGTGTGGGAGCCGACAACCAGTGACCACTCACCCAGAAGTATAATGCATGTAATGTAGTTGCAAGGAATAGGAACGTGTGGCAAACAGAAGAGACAGTCATCTGTCTGATTCTGCATGTTTTCTGAACTGCAACAGAATGGAAGAAAAGAGCCAAGGTTGCAGCCTTACTTGTCGTAACTGTGAAGCCTTTGCACAGACACCAGCTCTGTCAGGCAGCATCTTATTGGCTGTCAGAAAAAGGGATGAACTTGCAGTACTTAAGAAATGGGAAGCTGTGCTGAAAAGTCATCTAATATGACATACATTGTGACCTCTAATTGTGTAATATGATACCCTAAGATGACAGATCAGCAACAGCAGTCATCAAGTTTGACATCCCCACGGACCAGAAATCGTGCAATGTGACATTGGCTTTAGTTTTGATGCACAGTCTTTTGTTTCTCCAGTCCTGGCCCACGCTTGCCTATTGACAACAAATTAGGCCGTTTCCTTTCCACTTAAGAGAATTTCCCAGTCCGTGTTATTGCTCTACCCCTGGATATGGTCTTGTGTTCAAGTATGCTCATATTATAATAAATTTCACTCTATTTTCACTTCTGCACAAGTCACAACACCACTGTGTCCCACACATAGCAGAGCCTGACAGCCAATGTGCAAAAGCAGATTAATAAGTGGACAATGAACTATAAAGCTGCTGATCCAAAGCCTGACTCAGGTGCCCTGCAGGACCCCTAACCTGCTCTTGCTCCACCTGTTGAAAATACAGTAGATGTAAACAAAAGTGCCTTGGCATGATGTTTACTGCACAAAAGTTATATATAAAACATGCCTGAATAAAGATATGCAATTTGGAAATACCAAATATGAGCAACAAATAAAAGCTGTGTATATCAGCAGGGACCACTTGCTGCTGACTTTAAGAGGATGCCATTGACTGGGCTTTTTGCAGCTTCCATCTAAATTAAGGTATCTGCCTATAAATATACTTTTGTTTTATGAAATGCAGATTTTTATTTGTTTTGTTTTTCACCATATTTTTGTAAGGCTAATACAAGTTTCTGTTTACAGAGAGAGGTCATTCCCTGCTGGTCACTCACTTTCACTCCAAAACAGAAGTTTCCTTGTAGAAATCTGTCAATACTACACCCACTTACTTCCTTCTTTTCCTGCTCATTCTATTTAATCTAAGAAAGAGTGGGCTTGTTTTTTTTATTGTTCATTGAATGTGGCAATGTTAGCTTCGAGGCAGGGCAATCCTGCTGGAGAAACACCATGCAAGTGCCTTTATGATGTCTGGATTAACTGGAAAATGCAGATGTCAGTGTGGGCCCAGAACACAGTATAAAGGTCTTTGGCATATTTGTGTATGTTTTTACATAAAGACAGTCCTCATATGGAGTCTGAGTGTCATTCATGTGCATCAATCAATTGTGAAAAACAGTTTACATTCTGTCATTATGTACAGTAGTTGTAGTCCATCAATACATCAATCCATTTTTAACTACAGTACCTTTTACAGTGTGGATCAGCACAGTTAAAAATTACAAAATTTAAACAGGATTATTACTGAAGATCTTTGATGTAAAGTACTGGTGTCCCATCCAAGGTCCTTCTGTGTCCAGTGCTTCTAGGACAGGCTGTGTGGCACATTAAGATCTCATTACAGATAAACTTGGTGTAGAAAATTAATTACAGTAGATGTGTTAAATACACAATGCATTGGGTATCTATTTGTTATTTGAAAAGTAAAACAGTTGCACTTACATTAGATAAGTGCAAAAGTAGTTTACTTGAAAGGATGTACATACCAAAATAACATGAAGTTATGTGTTTTAATACATTCTTGTTTATCATGCACAGTGGCACTTTGTTGCAGACATGTAAGTACTTATAATAATTTCACTGTACATATTATTACTGCTACTATTACTACAACTACTACTACATAGAAATTAACTAAACGGCACTTGTACATTATGTACATTATCCATCCATCCATCCATTTTCCAACCCGCTGAATCCAAACACAGGGTCACGGGGGTCTGCTGGAGCCAATCCCAGCCAACACAGGGCACAAGGCAGGGAACCAATCCCGGGCAGGGTGCCAACCCACCGCAGGACTTATGTACATTTTTGTGTCCTGAATTTCTTATGGAAAATGGAAAAGTGGTTGGTTTTCTGGTTTAAATTTGCTTTAGAATTCTCTCATGATTCATCAAGCTCACAAACTTAAGAGTCACTTTTGTACAACAAAAACCATGGAAGCGTTACGCAGCACAGCAGAGAGCAGCCCTCACTCTCAAAATAAAAACACAATTAAGGCATCAAACAAGGAAAAATGGCCACTGTCTAAAGGCTAATGAATATGTGCTATTGAAGATATGGATGGAACTTGAACAGGTCCTACAACTAAATGTACAGTATTAAAAATAAATGCAATAATACAATAGGATAACAGGACAATGTCTGTCTAAGCTTAATCAGATTCAGTATTTATATATATTCCCTTTCTTTTTACAGAAACGTGAATCCCATACTTAAGCATTTTGCACACCTGAAAAGACACCATCTTGGCTGTTAATACTATCACTTCAGATTCAATTTTTAAAAACCTACCATATGTATGGGGGCAGCACAGTGGTAGATTCACTATCTACATGTATTTTGCCTATTGACCTGCTTTTTCCTCACTTCTACATCCCTAAAATATGAGTGTTAGTTGAGCTGGCGACTATATTCACCCTGGAGGAATCATTAGAAAATCAGAACAGTTGTGGCGTGAACAGGCCATTCAGCCCAACAAGCTTGTCAATCTATTCATCTAGATTGTCCTAAATAATATCAAGTCAGGATTTGAAGGTCACCAAAGTCCTACTATCTACCACACTATTTGGTAATTTATTCCTTGTGTCTATGGTTGTTTGCATGAAGAAAATCTTTGTAACATCTCTGTGCAATCTGCCCTTAACTAGTCTTTAACCATGTCCCTGTGTTCTTGTCACAGAATTTATTTTAAAGTAACAATTAATTTATTAATTTCTTTCTTAATTTTAAACACTTCACTCATGTCACCTGTTTGCTTAGACTGAAAAGGTTCAACTTCTTCAGTCTCTCCTCAGAGCTCACACCCCTTTATCTCTGAACCAGCCTAGTCTCTCTCCTCTAGACCTTCTCTAGCACTGCTATGTCTTTTTTGTAATAATCAGTGAGGTTGTGTGCTCAAGTGTGTCCTGCAATGGACTCATTGCACCTGATGCTGCTGGGATAGACTCTGACATCCCTTGTGGCAAAAAAAAACAAGTCACTGACTTTAATCATAGGTGGTCACGTTCATGCCAGTCCCAAACCAGTAAAACAAAAGTTTTCACATTGAATTGCAAGTGATAGTTCTGGAAAGTACAGACTGATGTCTCTCATTGTCATTCTGAAAAAAAAACCTTTCTTTATCAACAACACAGGCTTTTAAAAATGTCAGACCTTACTGTGCACAGTGTGCTGACTGTCCCCGACTCCAATGATGACTTGCACAACTCCTTAATTATTTAGAAGTTTTATATAATTAGATTTATATTTGAAAACCTGCTTACAAAATTGATAGTTTTTGTACAAAATGTTTATGCAGTGAATACAAAGAAATACAGGTCTATAAATAAGCAAAGGAGTGGCACATAAAATGCTAAAATATGCTAATAAAATATTAGTTTAAAATAAGTATATTAACTGGCAAGCTAGTTATTACAATGAATGATACTGAGTATAGGAAGAAAACATAGCAACAGATAAAATAAAACTTAAGTTCAATTTTTTGTCAAAATGCCCAATAACATAATGGAAAAGTTTTTCAAAAGCAGTAATTTTAAGAATCATACCAAGAAATAAATATTCTTATGACAGCCCATTAACTAAACAGTTATTTTGGGTAATGTACTGATATAAAATATGCACAAATAGAAAAAATATACTTTGATATTCTGTGAAACTGAAAATAATTATGACAATATAAAGAAAACAGTCATTTAACGCTCAAAGCCAAATTTTAAATTTCATAAATAGTTCTAGTTAGCTAGTACTTTCTGTAACGACTATTCACCAACAGCAGTAACAGAAAATCATAAGCCCAATATACAATCTTATATGTGTGATGAATGAAAGTTGTAAAATATCACCATCATTTACATTACTGGATAAAACATTTTTTGGTATAAAACAAAAAGTATTTTGGTGCAGTGAAATTAAGCTTTGGTAGTCTTAAACATGCAGACATTTTCATAAAAATATTTCAACAACTTATTGTAAATGAAAACACATTTTGGGTTTCAAAATTAATAAACAGTTAATGAAGCACACATGAGTAGGATTTCCTCTGGCAGCCTTGCTTTAGCAAACGGTCAGTGAGCAGTGGCACCACAGCACATCTCAGCCACAAGTTTAAAAACACAACAAAACACAAACAAACCCATTTAGGAATAACATATCTCATACTGGTTGTGGAATAAAAGCCAAACCTCACATTCTACAGCAGCAAGCTTTGAAATCTGCTGTGACGCTGGAAAGCTGATGTATGCCTCTTAAATCAATGCTAAAATGCACTATGTGCACTTTCCATGCAATTACTGACAAAACAGCCAAATGGAATTTGTTTTACTTTTAATAAAAGTCAAGTTAAGATTCCCAAAGCAATATGTTACTGGAAGCATCTTTGGCAAATATTTCCAAGATAGCTTTGCTGTCCCCATCAATGCACAACACTAAGACTGAGCACCTTCCTTGTCCTTATATTACAGTACATTTCTACACAGTAGCATACTTTAAATACTGAAGTCTGGGGCTCTTCAGGTAGGTCCCTCTTTGTCAGTCCCCAGTTATGTGATTTTTACATGTAAGAGGCACTCAGTATTAGAATCTATTATATTAAAGCTGTAAGGAAAGATTTCCTTCAAAATTGATGAAGGATGCTTATATCCCGATCCAAATTTTGGGGTTATTTCTGATGGAATTTAATTTATAGCACATATACCTATACATACATGCATATATACACACACACACACACACACACACACACACACACACATATATATATATATATATATATATAATAATAAAAAAATCCTTTTTAGCCTGGGACGAGACATGACTTTTTCAGAGAGATACTTTCATGTCCCGCAAGATGAGACTTTTTGCCAAGAGATTTAACCACGCCCATGGCCCGAAATAAAAGACAAATAGTAGATGACAAAGTACAACGTTGTACAGCATTCAAAAACATTGGCGCAATCCATATGCAGAGGAGGTTAGCGATAATGAAAGTACTAAAATTTGAAAGTCTCAAAAAAAATGATAGTAAAGATCGCATTAGCACAAACAAATGGAAATTATTACTTTGTGAAATAACGGCACAGAGAGAAGAGATCGAATATATTGTTCGGATTTAAACTTTAAGTCGGAGACTTGTAGTTCGTCTAATTCGTGTTACCATCAGGGAAAAGTAGTGTTTCTTCCCAATAAAGAGGCGTATCCACGAGAATTAAAAGATTTGTCGTTTGGTGAAAGTGAACTCAACATACGCGAGCGCCAGAGACGTGAAGTGGCTGGTGCATAGCACAGGCTGGGGGGGTTGGCGAGCGAAGCAAGCAGGGGGTGTATATATATATTATATATATATATTATATATATATATACACATACATACACACACACACACACAACGGTGTGTATATATATATATATATATATATATATATATATATATATATATATATATATATATATATATATATATATATATATACACATACACACACACACACAGTGGAACCTCGGTTTGCGAGTAACTTGATTTACGAGTGTTTTGCAAGACGAGCTAAAATTTTTAATAAATTTTGACTTGATAAACGAGCGAGGTCTTGCAGTACAAGTAGTATGTATACGCTTTGTCTGCTGAACATCATGTGATCACAACTGAGCTGATGGTTCTTCTCTCTCTCTCTCGCTGCGGGATTTTGGGCAATCATCTCCTATTCTCCGTGTGAGACGGCGTGCCTCATTCATATAGTCAACATCCATACGAGCGTATACTGTTTACTAAAGTATTGTGACTGTGTATGTGTGTGCACGCGTGCATGTGTGTGTGTTGTAATGTGTGAGTCCCCGTCTTGCACCTCAAAACACAAAGCGGAATCTCAGTACTTTAGCAACACTAGCTTTATTCAGCTTGAAACAGCAACAGCGCGGTTATTTATTGTAGCAGAGTTCTGCCACTCTCCTATACACAGACACAGCAGTCAGGCAGGGTCGTGGCCAAGTAGTACTGTGCCCTACACATTTATAATGTTCCTTGTATCACCCATCGACGGCAGGCACTTATAACATAGCATGTCCGCGATCTTTTCGGATTCACTTTTACAGTGAACTGCTACAGCACTGGGAGACTGTGATTGCTTTGGGACGCTCTTCCATGTGTCGTCCCGTTGGGTGGAATCCCACATGAGTTTAGAAACTCACTCACACCAGCCGTGATTCTTTTCAAAGGTAAAGTACAGGTTCATTTGTTTTATGTATTTTTACTTTATATTTTGTATTAATCATTTTTATATGAATAGTTTTGGGTTGTGGAACGAATCATCTGAGTTTCCATTATTTCTTATGGGGAAATTCACTTTGATATATGAGTGCTTTGGACTGCGAGCACGTTTCCGGAACGAATTATGCTCGCAAACCGAGGTTCCACTGTATATTATTATACATAATTAAATAACTATATTATATATATATATTATATATATATATATTATATATATATATATATATATATATATATATATATATATTATATATATATATATATATATATATATATATATATATATATATATATATACATGAGTGCAGAGTCAGGTATTGTACAGTGCCCCTGGAGCAATTGAAGGGTAAGGGCTTTGCCCAAGGGCCCAACGGAGTAGTGGCAGTAACAGGATTTGAACTGGCAACATACCAGCGCAGATCCTTATGCACACACAGACATACACTATTTTTTTTTTTTTTTGCAAGTCCGGCAAAAGAAGTTCAATGGACTACATGAATCACTTGCAAGTGGAAGGCAAATTAGATTAATCCACATATACATATTTAATTATTTTTACCTGTTCTACAGATTTATTCAAAAACATAAAAAACAAGGCAAGATCATTCAGCTAAAAATTCCAACAATCTCCCTATTGCTCCTTTTCCCCCAAGGCCTCTGAACTACCACAGATTATAAAGGGTGGTTTATTGAAGACAAACAAGAAACAGCTAAGAATGATGGATATAGGTTGGTCTGGAGTTAGAAGATTTTAACAAACTAAATGAACAGGATTATATCTAAGAACACCAAAATTAAAAAGGGGGCCAACAGACCCATGCAACCTCATCAACAGAACTGTTGTTAAATTTCCATTCTTTTCTTTTCTTTATGAAGTCTCACGTATTTGCTAATAAAAACAGGGAAATCTGATGTTATCTTACTTAAAGTCACATTTACTAAGCATTAGAGTGAAGCTGATATTTTACTTCTATTAGTAGAGCTGTAACATGTTTTACTGTATTGTTAATAAGGTATATATTGACTTACTACACAAGATTCTTAATTAAACAGCTCTTGCATTCTCACTGCATGTCATAACGGCAGAGTGCATGATCAGTGAGAATATGCAAGTAAGAATTTCACCATACTCTGTATATGTAACAATACTAGTAGTAAAGGAAAAATGAATAACTAAGGAGGGTCTTGAGAGGGTCTTGAGAGAGTTGCAAAGCTTTCTACTGATCTGTTTTACTTAAAGATAATTTAAGAAAAGAGGAGCTTTGAAAAGCTAACATTTTTATCTGGGAAAAATACTCTTAAATCTTTAACGGTAAGCTTGCTATACAAAAATAAAGTGTTGATAAGGATAATTTCCTGGTATGATTTTGAGGAATAAAATAGAGATGACAAATAGCATTTGACTCTGAGGTTTGTCCTTTTCATCCTGGTTACATTTTATCAAAAGAGTTACCCAAACACATTGTATCACACATCATTTTTGTTCTTTAAAGAATTACATGCAAAACATCAGTAAACTGTATGTGACAGGTACACTTAATTACTTGAGTAAAGACTTGCCAAACTAAGGGTGTAGGGAAAAACTGGTTAGATTATTTTAAATCCCTTCATAGAATGGATGTAAATATATGGTATATCAAATATGTCACAAGCAAATAATTTAGAAGCTAATTGATGACTTTTTTATATCCCATATTGTGCTATTTCAGCTGTTGATGAGAGGAATCTGCCAGATCATGACTGTAGATACTGGATCTTCTTGCCGCTGCTGTTTTAATTTCTTATTTAATCTTCTGTGGCCCAACCCACCAGAAAGAACCAACACAGAACTGATTTTCATCTTTCGCACTTTCCTGCTTCGTTTAGAGAAGCTTGGAGTATTCAGAAGCTCATAAATGGTACCATCTTCAGGACCATGTTCAAGTGAGCCATGGGATAAAGCAAGAGACCCTGAAGATGATGAAAGAGTACTTTGTTGTGCAATAGATCGATTGGAGTCTCCTAGCCAGACCCCCTTCTCTTTATTGTTTGTCAATGATGACTGGGATCCATCTGAAGAACTGTTTCTTTTTTCGATTTCTTTAAAGTCAGACTGTGAAGGAAGGCTACTGATGGAAGGTCTTCTGTGCTTCCTACTGCTGACAACTGAAGCCATTGTTAGAAATTTCACAGGACCAATGTGGGCATGATATGAAACCAATCCTCTCCCTGAAGAAGAAAAAATAAAAAACATACTAATTTAAACATTAGCTAACATAATATGTAGTATAGCAGAATGCCTGAACAATTACACATACTGTTTTCATGTAATTTTTCAAATTAACAACTGCCTGTTTAGCTTTCAGTACATTTACAAAAAAAAATAAAATAAATGAGTTTAGACATTTAGTTCACAGCTCTATGTTTTTCTTATTTCCCTTCCTGTTAGAATAGCTCTTAAATGGATGTGACGAGCAGACAATGGTGCAATAAATTTTTTCATCCATTGTCATCATACTTTATTAAAAATTGTCACATGTTAAACTCTGTCCAGATCAAGTGACTAGACTATACAGTTACAGTAATGATATACAGCCCAATTAAAATGCGCACCTATGTCTCATGGTGAACATTGACTAAGTACCGAAGAATGACAATTAGAAATTTTGTTATACTGTACATGTATCTAAAGGCAAGAGTAAACCCTAAAATAAAAATGCTTTGCAATAAAAATACCAAGCAAGTGTAGTTGTCTAATAGAGATAAACTATTAAAATGCAGTGTTTTCTCAGTACACCAGTGTCACTTAATAAAAAACAAAATACCAGGAGGTAACTGATCAATTGTGTCTGTTAGGAATTCAGTAATAAGATAGGACGGTGGCATAATTTTTGGCATTAATGGCAATAATAAAAATTTGACACTAATTATGGAAACATACAAAATATGCTAGTATGAAAACATAAATAATGATTGTCTGGTATTGAAAGCTGTTAAGAGTTTTATTTTAATTTGTATTGTGTTTCTTTTTCCACAAATAGAAACATTAAGTAGAATGCATTTATTTAATTAAGAATAAATGTGCCATTTATTGATTCCAGTGCACTGACATTTGGGTGAAAAACTCACTCCAACTTGGGCAATAGCCTCCATACAGACAACGTTTGGTGCAAGATTTGAACAAAGGACCTTAGGGCAGTGATTAAGAAGTGCTAATTAATGCAACCCCCTGCTGCTCTAAGTTTAAAAAAAAATTCACTGCTTTACTACATCACATACTTTCAACTGAATATACATTAAAGATGTTTGCATTTTTTCAGTGTTTGATTCTATGCACATCCAGTTTTAAACTTGAATTTGCATTATTAAGAATTGTTAGGAATCATACCTTCACTTGAACATTTTGCAATGAATTTTGAAAATTAAAGACAGATTTTCAGGAACATTATTAGCAAAATGAAAAAATGAGGTGCCATGCAGCTTTTTTTAATCTGACAATTAGCTCAAAATGAAGAAGAAAAACAACACAAGTATTGGGCACCAGATTTCTAAGTATCAGCTCTGTAACCATACAAAGAAAAAGTCAAAACAAAAATTGTAATGATAAAATGTAAAATGAGAACTTTTGACTCAATAACACAAAGATAATGTGGCCTTCAAGCAGATGACTTATAAAATAAGTTCCAGTCAAGGATCTGGCAAACCATAATAATAATAATTGCGCTCATTATAACAGCAAATTGCTACAACACTTCAGGAATGGCAGAGAAAATGCCACATTGATCATCTACTCTACAATTGGTTAACTGAAATGTCACCTGGCTTTGTATTTGTTGTACAGCTTAATGTGAACAAACCTTTTTATTCATCTAAATACAATTTACATTCAATTTTACTGCAGACTGCACAGAGCTGCAATGTTGCATGCCCAGACACAAATGGATGTGTAGGGTAAATGTGGAACACATTCTGAGATCATTTGTTAAGGCAGCAATCTACCCACGCTAAAATTTAACTGATGCCCATGTGCTCAACTGGTGCTTTTTCATTACATAGTGAGTGAAACTGAATATTGCAAACAGCATGTCTACTCTTGAGCAGATAGTGCACTTGATTTCAGCAATAACCTTCCTGGAGTAGATTTCACTATCATGTGCAGCTACTTTATAGAATTGTACATTTTCAGGAATACTTAATTTTAAAAAGCATCAAGAATTGATACATGTGGCATGTGGGCACCCTAGTATTAATTATTTATTTGAAATCCTTCCTTTTTGCCCAGTAGAATGCCAAATTCAAATCATCCCTGATGCTCACAAGCCATCTGTGATCCTTCTCTCATACAGAAGGTCAGATGACAAGTACTGGCTGACATCCCAGCATCTCTTAAAACCACTTTATCTTTCGATCTACTTCTAAAGCTTCTGTGGGACATTATAACAGTGTCTGTGCAGGCCCATGGCCAATTTCCTCTAATCCTTACTCTTAGGAAAACATAGGCCTACTTACTGTCACTCTCAATGAAGGTCTCCTAAATTACAGTTAATATAGTTATAGAAATTCAACCCCTTAGGATGTACATCAGTTCTTTGTGATAGCAATATCCCTTTAACTACTTGAGCCTGCTTACTTTGTAAGTATATGCGTGTATCATTTAAGGCACATTATATATACTGTGATGGACGGCAGGCGTTTCATCAGAGAAAAGGAAGAAAAGCAGTCTTTTCAGGACACTACATACCCTGGGACGCTAGATGGCAGCTCCCCTGGACGGAAATGGTTCCCCGGATTCCCTCAGGGCAACATGGGACATGGAGTCCGTTTCTTCAGCCCTGTTGGGTGCCGTGGGTGCCGCCAGGGGGAGCTCACCAAGAACCCGGGACTATTACTGTTATGCTAACCCGGAAGTATTTTGGGGTCACAAGGACGGAAGCTCGCAGTACTTCCGGGACACTTGAAGAAGGATGATGTGGCGTTTGACCCGGAGAAGGAACACTTCCAGGTCATGGACTATAAAAGGACTCTGGAATCCTTTTTTGGGAGTTGGGTGGAGTGTAACGGAGCTGCTGGGTGTGGAGGATATTTTATTATTGATTATTATTGCTTTATTATTGGAGAATTGTGGAGTGTGCAATGCTTTGTGCACTTATTGAAGAAAAATTATTAAAGATTCTTATTGGTGCTTTTAACGTTAGTCTTGGGATGTCTGTCTGGTGGGTTCAATGGGGCAACAGCGACCCCTAGCATCCACTATATATATATATATATATATATATATATATATATATATATTATATATATATATTCATACATATATTTTTATTTACACATATATATATTCATACATATATTTTTATTTACATATATACACACACAAGCATATATAATACACACACACACACATATATATATATATATATATATATATACACATACCAGAAAAATGTTTTACAAAATGTCCCAAATTACATATTTCAAATTAATAAATGATCCACCAAGGAAGCATTACCCTCATAAGAATTACATTAACCTACCACAAAAGTTAATTGCTGTGCTTTGCTGTTTTAAAGGCAATTTTCTTTTATTAGAAACTATTTTAAGATGAAGTATTTTTGGTGTTCTAAGTAGCTCAAACAGCCAGTGACAATTAAGAGTCTGATGAAGTCTAACATTTTAATTAATGTAACAAAAACTTTAGTAATAGGAACAAAGTTTTCACAGCTGTCAAGTTTTATTTGCATCTTCTGCATGTCTGCCCACAGTGATAATAAAGTTGAAAAAGCCACATTACTTGGGTGTGGTTCTAACAGGAAGAAAACTGTGTTATTGGAGGAAATCATCTGTGGAGGAAATTGTCTGAAAAGAGCACATGAAAAAGCTTTCAAGTGGAGCAAAGCTGTCTGATTAAAACAGAACAGAGTGCAGTTGCTAGATGTCAAAAAGGAACAAATATATTGGTAATTCACTTGTGCACAAAGGTCTGCTTTCATCTGCAGTAGATAGGTGTTTATTTATTTATTTTTAGTAGCAGGCTGAATTTGACTTTAGAAGAGTAAAATGATCATTAATCATTACAAGCCAGTGAAATGTCTAACCATAAAAAATGGGTTTAGTTCAGTTCAAAACATTTTTTTCTTCTTCACGTTTATGTTACAGTGATATTTGATTGTACACAATTTTAATATTGTACTGATGAATGAGACAGCTACTAAAAAGAATTTAAATGTTTTTTAGGTGAAATAACACCAGTCTGTGTAATCACAATTACAAATCTATTAACTGCAAAATACATACTATTAAAGTGCAGCATCCATTCACATTTTCAACTCATTTAATCCACTACAAGGACACATGGAAAACTTCTGGGTCAAGGCAGTAGCGTAGTTCATCACTCACTCTGGGCAAGTTTACATTCAACAGTCAACCTAAACTACATGTCATAAGGATGTCGGAAAGCTAGAGTATCATAAGAAAAACCCACAAGACCATAAAACGTTGTGGAGTTTTGTATAAGCAAACTCCATTAATAAAGTGATCAGCAGTGATTTGAACCTGGATCTCTGGAGAAGTTACTACTACATTACACCACCACCATGCTGCTCAGATATTAAGTTAAACAAAAACTTTGTTGAACTGTATTAGTATAAACTCTAGATATTGTTAAAAATGCTGAAATCAGAAGAAAATTCTGAAAAGAAAAAAATCAAAGAGAAGGAGTGTAGTTCAGGGCCATGCCTTTTAAAATGATACAAAAATGTTTTTTTATATTGTTATGTCCAACTGTAAAGGATGTGCCTGCTGTGTTTGCATTTGTACTCTGAAATTCTGTTTACACTGGAAAGACAAATAGTTTTCTCAGCTCCACCAGGGATAGAACTTTGCTGGTCTCCAAAGATATTACAGAGATAAGAAAGCTATATATCCTGGCTACATGCCAGTTCTTAATTATGCACACAGATACAGCTACCAGAGAAAATAAAATGCTTTTGTTTGAAAAATTGATTTTTTTATAAGGGGTTGTTCCTCTCTAATCTCTCTCTCTCTATATATTATATATATTATATATATATATATATATATATATATATATATATATATATATATATATATATATAAAATCCAACGTCTGTCTGTATGTCTGTCCGCTTTTCATGAGACAACTACTTAATGGATTTAGATCGGTTTTTTTTTCTATAATTTGCTTGAACATTCCAGTTGATTTTGCGACTTCTCTCATCACACTATGAATCATAGATCGCTTGCAGGAGTGTAATATGCACACTATTTCGAGCCGGAGGCTACGGGCCTTGGGAAGAGTGACATCAGGAGTAAGGAGCTAGGCGGGGTCCTCGTCACTCACGGGCCAGCCTTCGTTTGAGTGGCTGTACCTCTGCGTTTTGTGTGTACCTTCCCTCTGCTTAGCTAGCAATACCTGTTTGTTTATTGATTTTTAAAGCTGGTCAAGTTTCACTACTATGTGGGTGGAGCCGCGTGGGATGTCTGGTAAAGTATAATATGAACTGTATACATATGAATAAAATAGTACTCAAATGTGTAAAAGAGACAGCAGGAAATCTGGCCATCTTATCCAGATACCAATCAATAAGAAAGAAGGAGACATGCTACATTTGCAGATGTTTCAAAGGTATCTGATGAGGAAGTAATGATATTATTTTAGAGAAACAAAATCTCACCTGTCACTTTGGGTATGCCTTGTAGTCTGGGAATTGGTAATGCTACTATGATTCCAAGGTTTGTGCCAACCATCAACATGCCGTGGCCCACTAAAAGGCTGGTCACTGATACCCTCTGCTGACCTACAAAGTTAAAAGTTAAGAGTTAATAATCAAAAATGACATACCGACAATCACAACATACTGAAGAGGATAAAACATAATATTAAGAACTATCTTTTTAAATAACTGACAAAATCCAGGTGGCACAATTATTACATTAATACAGAAAACAATTCATGCCCAAAATGAACAGAGAGGTCATAAAAATAACCGTCAAAAACGTTATACTGCAATTATCTATAAGCAGCAGAAAATGAAGTATTAGGGGCTCTTTGTACACTGCTCTGTAGTACATAACCACATAAAATAAGACATTCAATAAGGGATAAAATGTTATTTGAATCATATTACTTAAAATGTCTTATTTTTTCTTTGCATACTTGAAGTCTACAATTAGAAAAATGCACCATACATCAGGCCAGAGATGAACTGGCGGATATGAAAGTTATTGATGGACACTTCACAGGCAGAAAGAGAGGAGAGAGGTTGGGAGTATGCACTTATATAGTACATTGTCACACCCACCATACAATCTCAGGATCCAAAATTAGGACCCAACTGCAGCACCACACTAGTTCAAATGGAATGGAACAGAGGTTGTTCTTTTTTTTTTTTTAACAGCAGATGGAATGCCAATCCTGCCACCAACCTCTGAGATTTCCCTGCAAGTTGAAGAACCTGCTTGCAGGGCTGGATGTAAGTTAGCTTCATACCCAAGATGGACCAATTACAGGTTAAGGGCCTTGCTCAACGGCCCAATGGAGTGGAATCACTTCTGGCATTTATGGGATTCCAACTGGCATCCTTTTGATTACCGGCGCAGGTGACAGGATTCGGAGTTTAGTGATGGCAGACTTGATTCTGTATATGTATATGGATCCATTAAGAAACAGTGTAAAAAGTGAAGTGGCTCCCTGAAGGGTATGTCTAGAAGATGACTGTACAAAACACAAGTTGTACATATTTTCTATCATGGCTAGCAAAAGCAAGTAAGGTTTCAAAATATCTGGTGTGGATGAAAAGTGTATAACTGTAAAAAAAACTGAAACAACAAGCATTTTTTGGCTGTATAAAAGAATAGCCATGAGACAATTTCATTATAATAAAGGGAATCAAGACAAAGATGTGTTTAAAGAGTGGGAAAAGCAGAGTAAGAATTTAAAAAAATCGATTTATATATACAGTAAGTCTTCACTTGTTTCTACACTGCCTGGCCAAAAAAAAAGTCGCCACCTGGATTTAACTAAGCAAATAGGTACGAGCCTCCTATTGGATAATTACTGCATGGGCGATTATTTTTCAGCTGGCAACAAGTTATTTAACCCCAACTGGTGCAATGAGTTGCTTCTCATTTCTTAAACAACCATGTCGAAAGACACATCTCGTGGTCGTGGAAAAGATGTTAGTCTGTTTGAGAAGGGTCAAATCATTGGCATGCATCAAGCAGAGAAAACATCTAAGGAAATTGCAGAAACTACTAAAATTGGGTTAAGAACTGTCCAACGCATTATTAAAAACTGGAAGGACAGTGGGGACCCATCGTCTTCAAGAAATGTGGCCGGAAAAAAATCCCGAATGATTGTGATCGGCGATCACTTAAACATTTGGTGAAATCAAATCGAAGAAAAACAACAGTAGAACTCAGGTCTATGTTTAATAGTGAAAGTAAGAGCATTTCCACACGCACAATGCGAAGGGAACTCAAGGGATTGGGACTGAACAGCTGTGTAGCCGTAAGAAAACCACTAATCAGTGAGGCAAACCGGAAAAAAAGGCTTCAGTTTGCTAGGGAGCATAAAGATTGGACTCTGGAGCAATGGAAGAAGGTCATGTGGTCTGATGAGTTCAGATTTACCCTGTTCCAGAGAGATGGGTGCATCAGGGTAAGAAGAGAGGCAGATGAAGTGATGCACCCATCATGCAAGATCTTGTTGAAAAATTAATGCAACACTGGATGGAACTAAATCTTGTGACATTGCAGAAGCTTATCGAAACAATGCCACAGCGAATGCGTGCCGTAATCAAAGCTAAAGGTGGTCCAACGAAATATTAGAGTGTGAGACCTTTTTTTTTGGTGGCGACTTTTTTTTTTTGGCCAGGCAGTGTATATATCAGCTTTGGAAATCGATTTCTATAAATGGAAAGTCACGTGAGTGAGAACATACCCTGGAAGAATTAGGAAGAAGGCAGAAGCCAACTCTGGAGTGTGTGACAGACCATCATAAGATGCAATCATTCAAACACGGCCAATTATAAAATTGCCCTAATCTGCATTTCTCCGAAATTGTCTATGAAGAAACCAGAGTACTGTACTTGTAGAAAACTTGGAGACACGGGTAGAAGGTACAAACTTCAGCTTCTCTTCTTTACAGCAAAAAGCCAAGTAAATCTGTGTTACATTAATTATGAACAGAGGGTATTACTGAATTACTTCCACAGCATTATGCATAAGGCAGGAGGCAACTAAATATTACAGGGTTCAGTAAATCACACATCCACACTCACACAGGGTCCATTTAGAATGGTCTTTTAAAGTAACTTGGAATTTGAAAAGAAAACTGGATGAAATGCAGGATAAAAAACATTCAAACAAGGAGAAGAACATGCACACAGACAGCAGACAGGTGTGTGCTGTGTACCTAGTTTCATGGATTGTACGACAGAAGCAAGTACTGCCACATACTGTACTTATAGGATAACATTACAGCAATACTTGGGAATCAAAATATTCTGTTCTATATTGCCTGTTAACTTTTACTTTCATGTTGAACACTTAAACAAATTAACATAAAAACATTAAATGCAAGTCACTTTAGGTAATGATAATGACAACAACATTGATAATAATAAATACACAACACCACATGTAAATACAGCATATGAATAATGTATATTATTGAGTTAAGCTACCAATAGCTCTTTAACAATTGAGATCCACTGATCAATGAATGGAAACGCCGTGAAATTCTTAATCTGTAGTAGGGGCTGCTCTGCTGAAAAGCACTGCTGCTTTATCCAATCCATTGGCTTTCTTTTTGCCTTTTGCTGAGTTACGCTACTACAGTGTGTTGGTCCAAGATACATGCTATCTCATAAAGATCGGTTAAAACAGGGCATGGTGCTTCCAATCTATGAAATGGTGAAAAAGCTCCTGAGTTGCCATGGATACCAGCAAAGCTTAGGGTCTCATGAAACAATGGCTGAAAAATCAATGCATATATAAAACAGGAAAGTCCCTTCAGGGGTGGGGTTTGATTAGTCTTCAAATTTGTTGGGTTATAAATTGATCTGTTTGTATGGAATGATTACAATGAAAATTAATAAAATAAAAATATTAAACAAAAAAAAAAGGAAAGTCCCCAGGGTTACAGTAAAAATTAACTTGAGCAAATAGCTTTAAATGTCTCATCCTTTGATTTAGTGCTTGTAGGAAATAACATAAAGACACTATTCACGGATGTAAAGAATACATACAATATAAACTGTGTCTGTTAAACATGTGATTTTTACAGTTTATGATTAGATGCAAGAAAATACGTAGACACCAATGGCAGACGCTTGTTGAATTACATATACAATCTGCATTATCTGAAACTGGTCGTATTTAAAAACTAAAATATGTCTTAACCTATTCAAAAGAATGACAAATAAATAAAAAAAGACATACTGTAAATAATAATAATTTAAAAGTGTGACAAATGTGACTGTGATTTAATGAATATGAATTATTAAGAAAGAGGTCAGTGAATAAGAAAACTCACTATACACAGCAATGAAGAGAAGCATATTGAAAAAAGAAAAAAAAAAACACAGTATGTTAAACATGCTGAGACTGAGCACCTGAGGAGTTACAGACTGGCATCATTCCCTTACCAGAAATGAACATACAAAACCTCCTGGGTGAGGAGGAAAGGACTTTACTGTTCCCTGATTTCCTCATCTCTTTTCCTAGATTATTAAACATGATGGAAAAAAGACAGTAGATGTTTGTTCTTCCATCCTCATTTTTAAGAATAAAAATCCAAAACATTGCTCTAATGCAGCTTAATTCAATTCTATTCATGCCTTGATAAAATGTAAATTCATGGTTCAATTTTTCATATTATGGTAATCCCTTTAGCTCATATTATTTAGAAAACACATGCAAAGTGCTGGTGGTGGGGGTCTTACATTAAAATTTCTTGGTAACTGGTTGTTTGACTAACACTGTGAATTTGAAAAATAAACAAAAAGTAAAAGAAAAAGTCTTAAACTAAATTTAGGCATTCCACAATAGGTTCCTAGGATCCTTGCATTGTGGATTTGATTACTCCTTGCCCATTTCCTACACAGTCACAATAGAATATGTTTTAAATAGTCACACAATTACTGAAGAGGAAGTTTTGGCTGTCAAAAAGCTTCAATTTATTCTAAGCTTGTAGCTATTATTGTATGACACATTATATTTAAAAATAATTACAAAATTTAAAAGAAAAACTGAGATTAATACTGTTTTTGGTTAACATCTTGACCTCTGGAATCACAGCTGCTCTTCCAACAGTTTATATAGAGATCCTTTTTTATTTATTTCATTTACCATTTTGTTAACCAACTTAATCCAAATGCAAAGTCACAACAACACTGGTCACAAGCCAGGGAACAACTCAAAAATCACCATTAAGCTACAACACATGGCTTTGGGATATAGGAGGAAAAACTGTGGCATTCAGAGAAAAATACAGTATAAAAATACATTTTTAAATATATAAATATAAATACATAAATTATAAACAGTATAAATAAATAAAAATGCAGCTGTGAGGGAGCAGGACTAAAAACTATCATTAAGCCACCTCTTCACTAAACATACCTTCAGCATGTTAAAAATTTCTTTAAAATATTTGTCAAAAAAGTATAATAATCAAAGACTAACAAAATGAATAAAGACATATTCATTGAAAACTGCCATGTTCTTTTTTTGCTTTTTGTAGCTACACAAGGCTTTTTTCCCTATTTACTCTTACTTTTCTTGTCGGTTTTCTGGATTTCTATTTTATGGTGTAGGATTCACTCTGTTGATTTGAATTGGTCTTTTGATTACACTATGACTAGTTGTAAATTTCCATTTTAGGCAGTACAGTATGTGTTTCAGCTTTCATATTTGATTAACTGTAGTTGCAAAAAAAGAAAATAGTGAAAAAAAATTAGTTGATGCCTTTTGAGTTGAATTGTACAGGACTTTCTCAGCTTTGCTTCAGGCACTCCACCAATGGAAATGCATTCTTCTTCACTTTAATTCAGATATACTGTCTGTAAAAAAATCCCTTTCAGCAGGTCTGTTTGTTGAGGATGGGTAGCAGCTTGTGCTAGGTATTTGACAGCAGTGAAGAAAGTAATCAAAGTACAGAAGGAACTATCTTTCCTTCTCAGTTTTAAAATAATCAAGAAGCCTCAGAAGCCTCCTTTTTGTTTGGTGAATTAGAGTTTAAAAACCATACATTGTGTACACATTGAAATGAGTATACACTTATTCAACCATAATATAATGAGGCACCCTAATTACTGAAGTGTTCAAGTGATTCATAGCCTTCTAAGGAACCTAACCAGAGACTTGTGTTTACCTGAGGTATAATTTAGGTAAAGGGCATGAACTTTAAACACATATATTGAGTAGTGCTTGAAAACAAAAGCAACAGCATATAAATCACATCCTTCTTTTTGTTTAACATAACAAGCAAAAATTATAAGGCTATTCCATACCCATTCCCTCATCTGAACAATGGAAACTTAATTAGTATAAAGCAAAAATAACCCTAATACCATGAAAAATATAAACCTTTAGCCTATTAAATGAATGTCTACATGTGGCTCTTTGAGTGTAGAAGGTGGTGTGCACAGCAAGGCCGAGAAGAAGGTTGCTGTCCTGGAAGATAGTGTCACAAGCTAAGACACCCACATCTGCAGCTGCCTAATGGAGACATTTGGCAGAAACTTATAACGGTTGCTCCAGCTCTATAGACCCTACAACCTCCTTTGCTTTGTGGATGACAACACAAGAATGGGAATGTCACCCTGTGAGATTTCTGGCTGGATTTGATCAGGGAGGTGACAAATGTGGCAGACTCAAAGAATTTGCAGCTGCACATTACAGCACTGCTTGCAGTGGAAGGTTAGGAGTCTTTTTGGTAGGTGGTCTGGGAGAGTTCTCCTTTATGCTTCAGTGGCCAAAAACAGTGTGTTTTGATTTGGAGGTCCATGTTCGATAGTCCAGCCAAAAGATAACCAGTGTACCTGACCAAGGAGCTGCATGGCATTCATTGTGTAATAAGTTTGGATCCCCTGAATATTATGAAAAAAGAAATTATAGCTATGCTGCCATTTCTGAACATGAGTGATGGTGAAAGGGTGACTATCTTTACTTAGAGACAAATCCGAGGAAAGAGTATCAGCAGGCAAGTTCAGCATATCTGACTTTGAAAAGTTAAGTTTAAGGTGATGAGCAATCATTCAGGATGAAATGGCAAACAGACAGCTGGAGACCTGGGTTGAAATGTCTGGGTTGCAAGTTGGAAATGAGAGGAACATCTGTGCAGCATCAGCATAGAGGTAGTACTTGAAGCTATGAGAAGAAATAACATTACCTATGGAGTGAATGTAGAGAGAAAAGAGAAGTGAACCAAACACTTATCCTTGAGGAACACCTTTGGAGAGAAAGGTACTACTTGAACCAGTCCAAAGTAGAACCACAGATGCAGAGTTTACCAAGGGAGGAAATAAGCAAGGAGTTGTTAAAAGTATCAAAAGCTGATGAAAGGTCAAGAAGGATAAGGACAGATTAGAGACAAGCAGCTCAAGATGATCTAAGAGCATATCGAAACTTACAAAACTCAGATTGAAAAGATCCAGTAGATAGCTGTCAGAAAGATAAGAGAAGAGTTATTTGTAGACTAAGCACTGTAGAGTCTTGGGCAGGGATGGCAGAAGCAAAACAAGAAAGTAATTCTCAATGGCAGTTGGACTGAGAAAGGGTTCTTGAGAATCAGGAGGGATCACATGAGACTTTTGAAATCAGTAGGGAATATACCTGAGGTCAATGAGGGATTAAAAAGAAAAATAGATGTAAGGGGTCAAGGAAAGAGAGATGGATTACAGAAGATGTGAAGGAATAGGCTCCAGTGCACAAGAGGTGGGTCTGTGTTTATAGAGCAGTTCAGAAGTGTCAGTCATTTACAAAGGGGAACGAGGAAAGAGAAGAACGACACAGAGGTGAGTCAGAGGATGTTTTAGGAATCTTGAACTGTTTTAAGAAGTTAGAGATGATGCAGGTGAAGAAGAAAGCAATGTCATTAGGAGATGTTGAAAAATGAGGAGTAGGCACTGCTGAGACGCAGAGATTACTACTGCCAGCATCCCAGAGAAGATGCAAGGCTGAGAAAGACAGAATACACCCTAAGTATACTTTTTCTTGGTGACACAGAGAAACAACTACTATATATACTGCATTTCTTTGGTTACCAAATTTAAATTATACTTTACACATACTTCAATTTTTAGAATGACTAGATAACTCATAAGTGAATTTCTGTGAAGGTCACAAGGCAGCTACCAGGGACCTAAAGCAAGACTTCACCAAAGATGACCTCTAATTACATCTGTAGCTACTGATAAGCAGTTACACAGGCAAGCTCTTAGAGAATAATCAAGATTATACTGCCAAAGATCTTCAGCAATCAAATGAGTTTCAGAAACTAATGTTAACATACACTATATAATACTTAATCTACAGATCATCCAAAAAAAAGTATATGACACATTGAACTTTCCATTGTGCTGCCAACTTTCAAGAAAAAGCGCCTATCAATTTCCTGAACTAGGACAGAATAATGGTTTGCTGAAGCAAATACTAATAACACCAGGCACAAGGCAGGAATCAGTCACTGATGGAATTGCTTTAAAAAGTTCACTCTTGGATGCATTCATACTGTCTCAACATCAGCGGGTCTGTTCTGCAATTAACATAATAGGTTTTGGGATTATTCAAACAAAAGTCAGTAACAACACAAAAATATGATATAACTATAAGTAAATACTTCAAATTAATCAATGAAAACTACAGCTAACTATAGCTGAGACACCATCCTTAGAGCGTGCTAAACTCCTCTGACTCAAATAATTATCTGATGGCACATATTTATTTCTAGTCTACTCCAATTGTGAAACAAGTAACTAACAACACAAATACAACCTTCAATGTACTGTAAGACATTTCAATACAGTTAAAAACCCTCCAAAACACAATTTATGCAAAACTGTGACAGAAAACAATGACATATGAAACACATCATGCATGACAATTAATAAAAGTAACTGTAATACATTTTCATACCTAATTTGTGCCATCCCAGCTTTAATAATGAATACACATTCTTACATTTTCTGTCCCTTAATGATAAACCCTCAAAAATCTTGATACATTCATGGCTTATGCGACTGACTGCAAGTGTAATAAAACATCCAACATAAACACGTGACAACTCAACCAGCTCACCAGCAGCAGTGCTAAACTGTATATTACAGCTGATAAAAGGAAATATTCAGCATTTCAAAGCACCCAGAATTGTAGTGACTTCCACCCTCCACCCAAAAATACTACTGCATGTACATTGAGTACATGAAAAAAGATAAATATATGTTTTCATTCTGTTCCCGTGGGTAATATTATTCTTGGCTATTTAGAACTTGTGTTAGAATGTTTAATCCAAACCAGTTTACTTCACTGAGCAGTACTTCATGGAATTTGTAATGTTATGAAACCAATATAATTTTATCAAAGAAAACTATTTTTTGGTGAAGAAGCAACTATGATTTTGCAGTTTTGATGCAATTCTTAGATACTCACAAACAGCTGGTTGCTGTTTTGCTCAATGTAAAATAAATCTCAGCTCTAGCAGTAAAGCTGAAATTGAGCAATGTTCAGATTCGCTGACAATTTAAAAAAAGATGCTCATGGCAATGAAAGCTACTATAGTGAGGAAAAGAGTATAATGAAGATCACTTATATGAAGACAGAACTCTTTCAACTTCTATTTCTCATACAACAGTCTTCACAGTCAGATATTATCAAACCCTCCACACCCTTTTTTAAGAGATCCAAATGCCTTGGAGTGCTTTTATATTTCAGCCTTTGCAGCATTAACCTCTTGTTGTTTCCTTTCCAAATTTCTTCATGAAGTCATGCAAAGCACTTCTTTCATTTACTGTAAATCTTTTATACTGTTTTTATGGGAGGAGGAGGCCGCAGAAAAGCAGCTCTTTTCTTATTGTTAATGCTGATTAATACAATTCTGCCAAGAGATTTCTTTGCTCAGTTCTCCACAAATGTTATTATGTATTTATAAAAACATACTGCCAATTTTGCATCTATTTTTTCCTTCACATCCAAGATAAGAGTGTTAAGCTGACTAGTAACTCTACTCTGTCCTGGTGTGAATAAGTGTAGATGTGTGAGTGTGTCCTGTCCAGGGTTATCTCTTTGCCCTTCATCTCATACTTTAGGGATATATTCTGGATTCCTGCATATCTGCAATGTAAAAGGACTGTAAAGAAATTGATGGATAGTTGAAAACTATTCATAGATTGGATATGCTTAAATTGCACAGGATTCAATCATGGAGTGCATGGGGACAGGGTGTATCATGAATGAATATTTAACATAGATAATTTTTTTGTAAGATAAGAAACTATTCAGACTGCTATGAGGCAATACAACATTTGTGTTAAAATACGCCCCAAAATTCGCGGGGGTTACGTTCCTAGAGCACCCGCGAATTGTGAAAAACCGCAAATTATGGATGTGGTTAAAAAAATGCCTATTTTTATAGTTTAAACTCTAAATATGCCCCCAAAACACTATAATTTCATTTCAACCTCAGCTTAAAACATTACCTAAAAAAAAGAATGTAAAGGTAAACCTGCATACTGCACAGTACTGTACTGATACGTCATCCGCAGTGCTAGAATGTAAAATACCGATGTTACCGCTATATGTACTGTAATTCATGCAAGCGCATTTTCATTGCCAGAAGCCTTAGAAGGTGCAGGGCGTTTCGGCGACATCGTGGGGCTTTAACCCTTAAACTGCCACATACTTAGGTGTTAATGCATCCCTGGACGCCAAATACTTTTTTGCTGCACTTTTTAAGTAAACGTCACAATTCACAAAGAAAAAGTGAAATTTTAATGGAACGCATTTTTTTTCATGCAAAGAGCATCACAATTACTGCCTCACTGATCATTTTACATACTGCTAATGAACTGTAAAAACTATTTTTAAAACTACTGGAACAATATGTACAAGGTGCAACTGACACCATTGATGAAATTCAGTAAATCACAGAGCCAACTGCGCTTGAACTGGCTGCACACAAGCACACAGAGGTAAATGATGATACTTGCAGGCTAGTCTAGTGCAGCGGCTGAATCCCAGAGACAGTGAGGCTGCAGTGCTGCAGGGGCCAGCAGTGGTCATGAGCTGGCTGCTCAACAAATGTACGGCACTGTCTGATCAGCTCCGGCGTGCTGGTAAATTGCACTGGGAACCGACAATAGCCGGTTGCGGCGTTCAATTAATGTACGTCGCCGAATATACTCGGCTTCTACGTGCTGGCAAATGGCACTGGGAAACAACTATAGCCGGTTGTAGCGGTTTAAGGATTAAGAAGAACAAAACGGAAAAAACGAGAACACTCAGCTGGAGATGCATCACAGGGCAGCAGTCAATCAGCACCAAGGAGAAATGAATAATGCTGTAGTGGTCCAGTGCTGCTAAGATTCACACCGTCGAGAAGACGGTGATTCGTTTATTTTTATGGTGGAGATTCCAGGGATGCACCCAGCCTTGACCTGACCCACACACACTCACAAACAGAGACAAAAACAAAGCAAACCGGTAATCAAACAGCAAATAAAGAATGTAATGAAAACAAATGAAAACAACGATTTCACCCCTATTCTCCTTACGGCGATTATACATTAAATACAACAAAGCACCAACAAAACACACACAGTAAAGTCCATGAAAAACAGAAACAGATGAAATGTAAAGATGAAAATAGATAGTCCAGAGATCCGCACGTTGAATGGGAATGTAAAGATAGTCCTACCGGTAGTTCCTGAAATGGTGAAGATGGGTGGATGGGTTCAGGAGCGCACCTTTCTTTGCAGGATGGCAAGGAATCCACTTACAGTCCTCATGTACACAGGCAGACAATCCAGACCCCAACCACAAAACGATACAGGACAAAACGAATAAGTACAGGTAACCCAACAGAAGGCAGACAGAGAGACAGGAAATTGAAACACAAATTACAGAAACTTTTTTCTTTCTTTTGGTCACCGGCCCCCTTTTTAAAAGCCGCACTGACATCCTTTGACCCCAACAGCCCCTGCAACCTCAGCAGAAGACCAATCAGAGACACTGCAGGGACTGCTGGGAGGTACAGTTTCCAATTCTAGTAGAGTACAACGCTCTCGGATTGGCTACTTTTCTCTCTGTAGTGCAGTATTGCCACGAAAAAAGGCATAAAAAATTGCAGAGGATATTTGCTGTTTCTGCTAACAATTATTAGTTAGGTTCTAAGGAAAAATCCGTGAACTACTGAGGCCGTGAATCGTCTTTGCGGAGGTCTACTGTACTGTGAAAGTGACAAACGGTACTGGATGGCATGGAGCAAGCTGCATTGCTGTTTCTCTACTTGGGTAAAGTATTCAAAATTATGTTGGATGCAAATGCAACTGTATCTTATTGACTACAGAGTGGGGCAAATGGTAGAAAAATTAAATGAGCCATTGGTTATTAAAAATTGTTGCTGGCTAGAACTGCAGTTATGGCTGGGATCAAAAAGAAGTCATCTTGTCATGTTACATCTTTACAGGTGTCAACAAATGAAGCAACCATTTACCTGCACAATGGTTTAATGGCAGACATAAAGAGCTGCCAGAAGTTGGGAATGGAGTCTAAGAATTAAATTGAGGAAGAGATAAATCTTGGAACACTTTATTCTGGGCAAGTCCATCTACCTTGCAGACTATGCTGATAATCTTCTGTATAGTTAATGTACTATTTGGTAATTAGATTCTTCTATGTTTTCTTTCACTCTGTATACATATTAGGTTTCAAATGAATGTTTACAAGCATCCTGTGCTGGCAACATTACAGTTACTGACATAAAGCATAATGCAAATCAAACAGTGTTGGAAAACAATCTATATTACAGGTTTTTCAATAGCTAATGGCAAATATGTGAAAAGATTTGAGTGCTTGGCTGAACATCTCAGCAGTGAGTTCCATAAATAGGAAATCAATTCTTTGAAACAAGTTAGCAGCCATTCATATTGGTAAATAAAAAAGGATGGGTGGCATTTGTGGAAATGTACAGTGTTTGAATAACAAAAAGCAAAAGCCAAAAGTGTTTGCGATACTGTGGCTAGAGCATTGTGATGATATTATGTGATGATGATGTGAAGTTATTAGACTAATAACACTAAAGCAAAGAGACAACTTTTTCATATAACACCTCTGTGTACTGAACACTACCCCACGGGACTTTACAGAAATATAATTTTAGCATAATTGTTTATATATGTATTGATTAATTTATTGATTATGTAACACAGGCAGGAGATCTGTCAGGATCACTCTGAATAAACTGTATGATGTGAACCAGCAACAATGCATGCATTAGCCACTGAGGCACTATGTCTGAATAGAGAAGAGTGGAATGTTACTTCCATAGTACAGAAGAAGTGAAAAAACATAACCACGATTTCTGTAATTTAGTGCACTAATTAGACAATTTTCATTTCTTTGTTTTTAATCTACATTTCTAAAGACAATTCACATTTTTGTTCTGTTTACAGAGCATACTTCACAGATGATGATGTAAGAGTGCAGACTAATAAAAGAGAAACTCAATAAAAAAATCTAGCAAAAAAGAAAGCTATAGTACATTCAAAATGGAACCACAAGCTCCAGCATGACACAAATCCTTATATTTTCATGTTATCTGCCTGAAGTAAAATTCTTATATTTAGTTCCCAGTATGGTTTCAACTGCCAGATTTCTAATACATACCCATAATTTTGTGATCCCTATAGTTTGGGCATATCTGATGCACACAAACTATCTGGTTGAATACTCGAGCCAGTATAGCATGCAAACACGACTTAAAAATAGAATTATACGTGTTTGAATGAATTAAGTGAAAAAAGACAAGATTTCAGCTTTCTATTAAGTAATGTTTATTCCTGTTAGGATTTTAGAAGATTAACTGTAATAAACAACAAAGTACTACTTATTAACAATAACACTATAGGTTGAAGTGGTATTGACATGTGATGTGGAGAGACAATGAATATGTAGGTAAAAGAGTGATGGGATTGGAGGTACAGGAGAAGAGAAAATGAGGGATGGAAAAGTGGAGTTGGATGAATAAAGTAAAAGAAGATCTGAAGGAAAAAGGTTTGACTGGGGAAGATGTGCAGGGCCAAGTTGTTTGAAGAAGATTAATCAAGCAAATCGATCCTACAAAGAAGTGGGAAAAGTTGAAAAGGAAGAAGATTAGCAACAACACCATAAATACGCAGCATGACAATAAAAGACATCTTTGCACATGAATGCTGATACAACATTTTATAATTGTAAATGCAGCAATGGAGCACATAAAGAACAGCTAAGTATGCTGAACTTAGAATTGGAGAACAAAATGAACAATTAAACTTTATCCTACTATCTTCCGAACACTCGTTTTCCTTATAGGATCTAAACTCTCAAGGATTACTTATTTGAAGCACAGACATGTTAAGCTAATAGGAAACTTTAAACTGATGTAGCGTGACTGACTGTGGTAAGTGTGTATGAGCATGTGCTATGCAATGGACTGACACACCATTATGGATTGGTTTCTGCTTTGTTTCCAAAAATGTTGGGATTGGCTTTGTCTCAATGACAGCCTTAACTAGATTAAAAGCATTATAAAAATGGACAGGTGGAAGAAATTATGTGTAACCTTGATATATAGACATACACACATATACACACACCCACACACACGCATGCACACACATTTTCTACACATTAATTGCTTTATTACTGTTTGGTGTAAATAACACAAACATACAATAAAGAGAGCAGCAAAATTAAAAGGAAAAAATGGTATGAATTGACAATCAATTGTAAAAATAAACTCAAAGTGTAGCTTTAATAAAATATGCACTATGACAAAAGACTTTAGCCAGCCTAGACACAAACAGTTTTTTCCCTCTACCATCTGAGAGGCATCGCCAAAGTCAATTTTCACTCCCAAGAGGAAAACCAATTAACACTGGTCAAATATCATAATTATTGCAGTCTCCATTTGTATATGATTCTTTTAAACATCTTTGAATAACTGCTAATTTTACACATGCAAACAAAAATCAAACATATTGGGTATAAAGTACACGACATTGATAAGGTTTTCTGCAAATTCCTTCATAAGGTACGTTAAAGTACACTATTTATTAAACAGCTGTCCAGCCCTGACTTTGAGGTGCAGAAGGGTGACACATATCAACTATAATGAATAAGCAATTATAATGAATAATTTAGAAATTATTTTTTCCAGAATGGGTTACTTTTTTAAAAAAACCTGTGTTTTCTGTTTCACATAAAAAAGCTGAATTATGTATAGTTTTCATCACCTCTGTGAAATGCACAAAGCTGAGTTTTACCTAAGGAATTAAGAGGTATGGTGTCTTTCATTAGTCTGATAAAAGTTCATTGCCTGCCTTAATTGTGCTTGAAGATGTTTTAAAAAGTACTGCATTTCATTTTAAAAATTTCTAATAATTTCAGAATAATGATTCTATATATAGGGCAACATGGTGGTGCAGTGGTAGTACTGCTACCTTGCACTAAGTAGACCAGGGTTCACATCCCAGGTCCTCCCACTGTGGAATTTCCACATTCTCACCGTATCCACGTGGGTATCCTCTGGGTGCTCCTATTTCCTACAATAGTCAAAAGACATGCAGGTTAGGTAGACTGGTGATGTTAAATTTGTCTTTGTTTTTGTATTCAAACTGTGATAGACTGGCACCCTGTCCAAGGATTGTTCCTGCCTTGCACCCAATGCATGCCTGCTGGGGTAAACTCCAGCTCCACTACAACACTGCTCAGGATAAAGCAGGTTTAGAAAATGGATGGATAGATGGATTGGAAAATAATATAACAAAAATTAATTTGTTTAAAGGCTGGGACTGGTCTTTAATGAATTAATTGAAAGCGATGTAAATCTCTGCACTCATCAGCATTATTGAGATCAAAAGCTCCACAGGGAGAAGTGGCCCACCAGCTCACTTTCTATAAGCCACTTAAATTGCCTAGTCTCCAAATCAAGATGTTAAACATGAGGGTGCCCCAATTAATCATTGGACACCCTGAAAGTCAGGGGGTCTTTGAACATAAATTTGATAAACATGTTACTGTGTAATAAATAACTAGGTTTGTGATAAACCATGCTAAAATACAAATCCAGAAGTAGGTAATTTTTAGGGTTTTCATTTTTATTTTCACCAGCTTCACCCCTGAAATAATGCGATTCTGTTGTCCATGATCTTAACTACAGTGACAGCACTGATGTGTGGCAGGGTGGCATTAATGACATTTGGTTTAGCTTAATTTCACCCTGAAACAAAGAAAATTAAACCAAACACTCTGCTTATAAGTTTTGACTTTATTTTTTAAAAAATGTAAATCATACTGTCCTAAATGATAAAATTCAAACTGAAATTTTCATTTCTGTTAAGGTGAGCTTCAGCACCATCATGGCACAGAAATATAATGTGTGTTATGATAGTGGCTGTTTGCTGTGTTGCTGGTCAGAAGTACAAGTTGACACTGCTTTCGCTTGTAGATTGCATATGCGTGAATGAAACAATTAGTATATTTAAGTTATTCATTCTGTATACAGTAATCCCTCCTCCATCGCGGGGGTTGCGTTCCAGAGCCACCCGCGAAATAAGAAAATCCGTGAAGTAGAAACCATATGTTTATATGGTTATTTTTATATTGTCATGCTTGGGTCACAGATTTGCGCAGAAACACAGGAGGTTGTAGAGAGACAGGAACGTTATTCAAACACTGCAAACAAACATTTGTCTCTTTTTCAAAAGTTTCAACTGTGCTCCATGACAAGACAGAGATGACAGTTCCGTCTCACAATTAAAAGAATGCAAACATATCTTCCTCTTCAAAGGAGTGCGCATCAGGAGCAGTGACTGTCAGAGAGATAGAGAAAAGCAAACAAATCAATAAGGCTGTTTGGCTTTTAAGTATGCAAAGCACCGCGGCACAAAGCTGTTGAAGGCGGCAGCTCACACCCCCTCTGTCAGGAGCAGAGAAAGAGAGAGAGAGAGAGATAGAGAGAGACAGAGAAAAACAAACAATCGAAAATCAATACGTGCCCTTCGTGCTTTTAAGTATGCGAAGCACCGTGCAGCATGTCGCTTCACGAAGCAGCTGCACAGAAGGTAGCAACGTGAAGATAATCTTTCAGCATTTTTAGACGAGCGTCCATATCGTCTAGGTGTGCAAACAGCCCCCCTGCTCAATCCCCCTACGTCAGGATCAGAGAAAGTCAGCGCAAGAGAGAGAGAGAGAGAGAAAAGTAAGTTGGGTAGCTTCTCAGCCATCTGCCAATAGCGTCCCTTGTATGAAATCAACTGGGCAAACCAACTGAGGAAGCATGTACAAGAAATTAAAAGACCCATTGTCCGCAGAAATCCGTGAACCAGTAAAAAATCCGCGATATATATTTAAATATGCTTACATATAAAATCCGCGATAGAGTGAAGCCGCGAAAGGCGAAGCGCGATACAGCGAGGGATTACTGTAGTTAGTTGTACATTCCACAGTACCCAAGTACGATTTTACTGTTCAACCAACACTAGAGCACTAACAAGGACTCCTCCCCTGTACCACAGAGAATTTTGCACATTAATCCAAATGTATGTTTGTATGTCTGTCAAATTGTGTTTTTCCCCATTCTAAACATTTTTTTAATATCAAGCACACTATATTAGACAAACTTGGTACATAAATTATCCCAATTAGGCTCTTTCTTTGTGGCTGACTTTGAATGTTCTGGCAGCTCAAGTGTTAATAATGCCTTGTGTTCTAAATTTAAAAATAACCACCCTGCTAAGTCCATTATTATCCTGAAAGAAAACATAAATGTCACAAACTTTTTCAATTGTCAAATTATGAAAGACCAAAGGAAGGAAGTTAAATTAGCAAGGTCATAATCCAGGTGAAACAATCCTAGTGAAGCACACACATTTCAAGGTCACCATATGTTTCACAATATTAAACAAACTACAGATGTTCTGTAGGTGTTTTACATTTTTCTTCTTTCATCTACACTTCGGTAGGGATCACAAAGGAAACAAGCTTCAAAACAACATTTTAATTTTGGCATTTATGTTCCTTTGGACATTTTAATCTTTTAACAAGATAGATTGCAAAACAAGAGTTACAAAGCTGCCTGCCATGGTTAAAAGCATCTTTGATGGACTTAAATGGAGTATTTAATGTCAATAGCTTTCAGAAGGGAAAGTTTATACACTTTGACTAAAACGACCACTGTGCATAAAGTTGTACTACTAGTCTTCTGCTGTTTCACAATATTCAATATCACAAAAGAACCACAAATACAATTATGCCATAGCAGAGTATTTCATAGTGATTGTTACTCTGTAATAATTCTGTCCCTTTCTTTTTCAACATAGTTTTTAATTTATTAATGACTGGTCTTTATAAGCTAAAGAAAGCAGTTAAATACCTCATATTTCTAGAGACAGTTAAGCCTCCATTAGCACAGGTAAAGCTACTTGATTGGAGAATAAAAGCAAGTAAACAGAAATACACAAGGCTGTGAAAAACAATTATGAGGAGCAGGATGTAAAGGATATCCCAGGACATGAATATACACTTGGTTTACCATAACAGTGTTGATATCAGCAACTAACAAAACAACTCTCATACTCTCGATTCTAAAGAGGAAAACAATACTTTGAAACTACTAAAATGAAATGTTCAAAATAGTAAATGAAGCTAAATACTCTATTTAGTAATATAATGTCTTTCCATTGATGGTGGTTTACAGGATCACAGACGACTGGTTAGCAAGAACAGAATACCCCTGGAAAAGATTTAACACCTTGCAACGCAGGAAAAGGAAAGCATAAAATCAGAATAGATGGACAGTCTTAGCGGTATTTCTGGCTAAAGCCTATTTGGAAGGCTAAATAGTTCTGCACATGGGCAGCTGGCACAAAGCTGATAATGAGCTTTCCTGTGCATTTTTAACTCTAAATTGAAATTATTAAAGTCCTCACTATAACATCTCTTACATAAACTGCTTAAAACATTTATATATATTAAAACATGATGTGGGTGGAGCCTTCGTAGGCCAGAATACGTTGCAATAAGGATGATGTGGTAATTTTGTAAGGTAGAAGGAGGCCATATATATGCAAAAAAGGGGTATTTATTAAATAAAACACACAAGTAAAAAACAAACATAGATAGGACACAAATGAATACATAAAAAGAAAATAAACTAAACACTCTTTATCATAACAGTGTTGATGTTTCTCAGTTAGTCTTCATATACTTTACCAGCTATGATGCTAAAGGCTCATAATTGTCAACATACCAGTTACCAGTCCTTACCATAAACAGTCTTTCTGCCTAGGACTATGAGTATTTTATAGTGATTGTTATGATGTAATAATTCTGTCCCTCTCTTTCTCAACATAGTTTTTAATTTATTAATGACTGGTCTTTATAAGCTAACGAAAGCACTTAAATACCTCGAATTTCCTGAGACAGTTAAGCCTCCATTAGTGCAGGTAAAGCTACATGATTATTGTATACGGGCTGCCACTATTGATAAGGAAGTTTTCCGTGGTCTTCCTCATTCTCTGGAGATGCGGTCATTTATTTTTGATGCTGCCTGTCCACTAGCATCCTGGAGAAATATTACCTTTTTCCAGCCAAGGTGCAACACTATTTTCCTCCCATACTGGAGCATCTACCTTTTGCCCATGGGGGCAGTCAGTTCACATACAGGGCTCATTGTCTTCTAGCAGCTCCTGCTTTCTCACAATTGCATGCACAGATCTCTCGTTTTGTCAGGTAGCTCTGTCTAAATACTGGAGATCTTTTCCTTGTTCTGGAATAACATGCTAGGGCCCTTACCATTAGCAAACTTTTGCTGGCCAAGAACTCTTTTATTATAATTAATCTAAAAGTTGTGCAGGCAAAAGAAAAGTCAATTTAAGATATTTAAAAATCCTTTTAACAATTTTGGTAATATATGGCATTACTTAAACTACTTAAATTATTGTGTGTGGCTAAATCATTTAAGATATTTTATTTCAGGGTAATCTAGCAAGTGAAAGTTTTATTAATTGTAAATTCACTGAATTAGCAGCATCAAATCAAGGTCTTTACTTTTAATAGAATATTTCAATAGTTTCTCCATGCAATAATTGTTTTACCAGTCTTCTGAGACGGTACACTGAAGAAAATAAATATGTTTTCATTTGGTCTTGCTGATGTCTGTAGACACAATTTCGCTGAAACTTTTGCTCAGATTGATATAAATAATTAATATAGCAAATTTTTATTTTATACAGCAACTTTCCTTAGTTAGCACCATCTTGAAATACCTTTCAAGTAAAAAGCTATGGTTCAGATGTTTTTATTTTTCTACAATTACTACTCCCTCAGGTTAAGTGACTTGCTCAAATTACACTAGTGCTTTTTTCTATTAGAATGTTTCTGCAGGGTCAATAGCTACAGACCTCCAAAAGCTCAAGAACAGTGTGTCATGGAATGGGTTTCCATGGCCAAGCAGCTGCATCCAAGCCTTATATCACCAAGTGCAATGGAAAGCATTGGATGCAGTGGTGTAAAGCACACTGCCACTGGACTCTAGAGCAGTGGAAACATGCCCTCTTGAGTGATGAATCAAGTTTCTCTGTCTAGCAATCTGATGGATGAGTCTGGGTTTGGCGGTTGGCAGGAGAATGGTACTTGCCTGACCTCATTGTGCCAAGTGTAATGTTTGGTGGAGGGGGGATTATGGTGTGGGGTTGTTTTTCAGGGGCTGGGCTTGGCCCCTTAGTTCCAGTGAAAGAAACTCTTAAGGCTTCAACATACAAAGCCATTTTGGACAATTTCATGCTCCCAACTTTGTGGGAACAGTTTGGGGATGGCCCCTTCCCGTCCCAACATGACTGTGCACCAGAGTACAAAACAAAGTCTATAAAGAAATGGATGAGTGAGTTTGGTGTGGCGGAACTTGACTGGCCTGCACAAAGCCCTGACCTCAACCCAATAGAACACCTTTGGGATGAAATAGAGCGGAGACTGCAAGACAGGCCTTCTCGTCCAACATCAGTGCGTGACCTCACAAATGCTCTCCTAGAAGAATGGTCAAAAATTCCCATACACATACTCCTAAATGTTGTGGAAAGCCTTTGCGGAAGAGTTGAAGCTATTATAGCTGCAAAGGGTGGGCCAACTCTTTATTAAAGCCTATATATTAAGAATAGGATGACATTAAAGTTAATGTGTGTGTAAAGGCAGGTGTTCCAATACTTTTGGCAATATAGTGTATATACATTGAAATAATGTTAATTGTTATTAGAAAAGAGAAGCATCCTGGTGCAGTGAGGAACTCTGCTGCCTCATGGATCAATCATCATAGATTTTAATTCCATGCTCAGCCAATGCCATTGAGGAGTTTAAATGTTCTAAAAAATGTCTACATATTTTTCTCCATGAACCTCTGTTTCATTTGTCATTCTAATTTGGACACATGTGAGTGTAAATGTGTGCGAGTGGTCCCTAATATGGGCTTGAGTAAATCTCTGGATGATTTCTGCCTTGCATTTGATGCTATAAGGATATGCTCCGAATTGAGTGACATGAATGACTGAAGTAAGTTTTCCCACAACAATATGACTTTACTAGTTATATTTTATCTTTTTTTGTTTTGGATATCCAGCATTTTTACTTGTAGGTATGCTTTATGTGGTATAGAACACATAATGTCCCATAATAAGAGCCTATAGATCAGACCAAACCAAAAAGAGAAAATTACTTGGTCCAGCCAATGATTGGCAAAGGTGGTTCCCAAGGATGCAGATGTAGAGATCAACACAAGACATCATGAGGCCAAAACAAAGTTACAGTAGTTCCGAACAACACGTGCCACACTCAGATGTAGCCAAGTTGCTAGTACAGTTTATATCTGTGGCTCTTTGTCTCACTTTTTAAAGACAATGATTTACCTGTCACACTCATTCTCAAATAATGGGTTAAGACAGTAGATTAAGGGAGAATTTCAGGGCTACCAAACTGAGTATATCAAGCTTAAAATGAATAAGTACTCAAGTGGACCATTAAGACGCAACAATATTCTGTATTTAAAAAGGACAGTAAACTGAATTTGATGCAAGCGACTGAGTCACTGCATTAGAAATTGCTAATCAGGCTGTAAGGGATAAACTTGCAAATTTCAAAAATAGAGCTCACAGGAAAAACCTGAGGAATTATCAGGACCACTGTAAACCTCACTAAATTTATGTTGGGACTTCTTCTAAATTAATAAAACCAGCACCTGGCATCAAAGAAAAAATAGCCAAGAATTGTGAAGTGCCAACCAAACGAAAGAAGGAAAATAAAATCAAGGGAAAGGAACTAGAATATTCTGAGAAAAAGAATTAGAAATCAGAATCTCCAAAAAAAAATAAAGAAGAAATTGGAAACCACATCCTGAAAGCAGTAATAAAGAGTTATTCCTGATTCACCTCAAACAAAAAAAAATCCACATAAGCTAGGGAATAAGCCCTGGCTGAAAAATAACAGACTGAAAGTGAGGAATGGAAATGAAACAAACCTGTTTTATATTCCTGAGAAAGCTGTGAAAGGCTCACTTTACAGACAGAAGTAAGCATAACTGGCCATACTATACATGGCAGAAACGAAGGAACACACAAGAAAAAAGGAAAAAGAAAACAATAGTGAGTGTTGAAAGTATTATGTTATTTTACTAGAAACCCCATTTTAAGTTCACCTGCTGTTTTCTCCTGTGCTCATATGCTGAGCGAATGCAACAGATGCCCAAGGATACCTGTGGAGGCTCCTAGTTATCATTTCAAACTACCTTCTGTTTCTGCAAAATATAAAACAGATGTGCCTTGCTGTTTTTATGCCAATTTTATTTTTAATGTTGATGTAAACAGAAGACTTGCAAAAGCTAGCACTGAACAGTAAAGCATAGCCTCAGGCTGCTGCTAATGTCTATGAACTTCAAAGATTTCTTCATCACCTGGCAGTGAGATGTTGAACACAACAGATGCCCTTAATGTCCATGTCTGCAAGTAATGTACACTGGTAAAAACCTCTGCAAAAAGTATAATACAATGCAAGTACTGTATCTCTTTCTGTATTCTTTTGATGGTATTATGTTATTGTTTAAATGCTGTCCATAAAATTCATGCAACAGGAGAAGGAATTAATTTGTGCCTTATTTATTTAGATATGTCTGTATTATATCTTCTATTTTTATTTTCTTCCTTATCTAACAGGAGCTTAACTCTTTCAGAGTTATTTTTGATTTAGGTCTATTTTTTGAGAAATGTCTTTGCAGTATATTTAGCAAACTTGAGTGAGCAATGTGGTAACCAGCCTTAAACCTTTTTGCTTAGACCAGGCAGTGAGTTAAATAGAACTGCTGAAGTTATGCAACAACCGCTCACAACAACAGACCATTAAGCCTAGCATGGACACAAAATTCGGCAGGCAGATATCTATATAGAAATGCCTGACATCCGCAGCAACTAGGATATTTTGCATTCTTACAAGAACACACTGTATTTTGTAAAGCGACATTGCCATCATTGAATTAAAAATACCAACGAAATTATCTCAGATGGAAATGACTCCTCTACGAACATGGATGATACACATTCATTAATCCTAGTGTTATAGTGAGTCAAACAAAAATCTATTTTAGTTACTTTTTTCTCTCATCTTAAAATTTTAAATAAGTAAATACAAAAATAAAAATAAAATAAGTAAATACAGTAAAGTTAGTTAAGTAAGTAAGTGTGGTGGCTAAATGACCTACATGTTAATTCAATTTTACCTAGATTAATGAATGAATGAATAAATGAAGGGTGGCACGGTGGCACAGTGGGTAGCGCTGCTGCCTCGCAGTTAGGAGACCCGGGTTCACTTCCCAGGTCCTCCCTGCGTGGAGTTTGCATGTTCTCCCCGTGTCTGCGTGGGTTTCCTCCGGGTACTCCGGTTTCCTCCCACAATGCAAAGACATGCAGGTTAGGTGGATTGGAGATTCCAAACTGTCCCAAGTGTGTGCTTGGTGTGTGTGTGTGTGCCCTGTGGTGGGCTGGCGCCATGCCCGGGGTTTGTTTCCTGCCTTGCGCCCTGTGTTGGCTGGGATTGGCTCCAGCAGACCCCCCCCCCCCCCGACCCTGTAGTTAGGATGTAGCGGGTTGGATAATGGATGAATGAATGAATGAATGAAGCCCCCTTTGGACTTTTCAGAAGTTTACTGTATTACATGACAAAATTAATGTATTTTGATATTGTCATTGATTCAATCATTCAAAACTCATAACAAAATCTAATATAAATAAAACACACCTAAAACAATACTTTTACTGAATTCTTGGCAACATAACTTGTTTATAATAATAATAATAATAATTCAAAGTTACATCCATCTATTATAAAGTAAAATAAACTACTTACAGTGCAAAATCCTAAACTGGTAATTTACTAAAAACTTGCTATTGAGCTTTGGATTATAAAGTTCTCAACATATCCGCTCTTATGTTTACTGAGTGGTATATATACGTAAGTATGGATTCCTGTGCTTGAACAGCATGTAGACGCTGTAGTTTCAAAAAACCATCATAAGCAAGAATATTGTACTGTGCACACATGACTATGAATAATAACTTGAACACAGCTCAAAAAAGTTAAATGCTAAATGTAAGCAAAAATGCAGAAAAAAGAAAAAGGTTTAGATCCTTGCCTACTATTCTGACTGCAAGAAAATGTCTGAGAAAAAAAACATATGTATGTTAAATGAGCTGTCTGCCTGGAAAATTACTGTATTCCTTGGACTTTGTATCACAGTGCATAGCACACTGGCCACATTATGTTTTCTTTCGTGGAATATGCAACAACAAATGAGCATAATTTGCAACACAACACAAACAGCATACTGTCATTACAAAAGACAATGACGTCATCACCGGTCAGGTAATTTTCTATTACATGATTTAAGGGTCTAATGCAATAATAGTAAAAGAAAACAAATTGATTATTATGGCTTCTAATGAAGGATACTAAGGACATTTTGAACCCACTGAGAAGTCATTCTTAAGCTGCTTATCGGAAATTCATTTAGGAAAAAAAAAAACAACAATTGTCAATTGTCTGTTTAGAACTGACATTGGTTTAAAATTGTTTACCTTAACTTCCTCCAGTCATTAAAAGAATATATAAATTGAATAATTGAAACTTCCTGTTATATTAACCAGCTCATCCTGTAATGTAATGTATATTATACATACAGTATATATATATATATATTAGTATATATATATATAATGTAATTACCCTGATCTACATGCTGTCAAATGAATGATCCACACGCTGTGGCGCGACGTTTGAGCCTCTAGCGCTGACGTCCAAGGTTTGATTCCCGAGAGGCAGTGAGTGTGTAAGCCTGATGAGCCCAGAATTAGGGCGAAACACGTGTCGTGTACTGTTTGCATTATTTGACAGTAAAACTATTTCAACCATTCTATGATCTGCTTCTCGCAACTGAAGGAGGGCACCGTGGCAGATGTTAGCAGACTTGCTGACCAACCACAAGCGTTACCTGGTAGGTAACCACCCATACAATCAAATTGTGATTCAGACTACGAATGCAATGAATATATATATATATATATATATATATATATATATATATATATATATATATATATATATATATACACACACACATATATATATACTAGTCATTTAGCCCGTTACAATAATGGGCGCTAGAACAGTAGTGCATAAACATTAGTAGGAACAGTCTATATTAAATGGCAAGGGACTTTGACCTCATTCTTTTTGTTGGTCGTATTTTTCTTTCTTACAGCCTTTCTTTTGTTGATGTTTACTTGCTGAGCTGACCGTTCTTCGTGGGCTGCCACCGTGTATTGTGTGTCTTTAATTTTCTGTGACAGCAATACCGTCTTGTACGTCCGCTGGCTTGTACGTCCGTAATATACCTTTAATTTTCTCTGGCGGTAATACAGGCGTGCGCGTCGGTAATGTGCCTTTAATCTCCTCTGGCAGTAATACTGGCTTGTATGTGGCTGTAATATGCATCACTGTATTGTGTACCTTTAATTTCCTCTCGCAGTAATACTGGTTTGTTTTTCCGTAAAATGCCTCTAACTTTCTCTGACAGTAATATCGCGCATCGCACCGTGCCCCGCGCATGCACACTTCACCAGAAGACACACACACATGGACACCTGGACGCACACAGGGATTTTATTAAAGAGGATATATATATATATATATATGGATTCACGCATCTTGATGTCTAGTTATACAAGATGTCGAGCTTTCTGGGGTTACCACCATATTTTTGGCCTTCTAGACCCGGAAAAACCTTAATTTTTAGGCTATATTTGGACCATATTTTGTGTAGGGAATAACACCCTTACAGTAAAGAGTAAACCCATAGGTATCTTCAACAAAAATGATCATAAGGATTTAAAGATGTGAATTACACATCAATTGATCCTGGGGTTCACCCCCCAATGGGATATAAGGGAGTCAAACTTCTTTTCACAAATATTAGAAAAAATCTAGAATGATAATATAGACATGTGGAGTGTTGTTTTATGCTATTTCAAGGTTGTTGATCATGAATATGAGAATATTTTTGATATTTGATTCTTTACTGGTGGTCCTACATCTATAACAGCCAAACTCAGAGGGTTAAAAATGACATACTGTATTTCAAACATTATCATGTGGAGTATCATTTTAGACTATTTCAAAGTCAGTAATTACAATTATGTTATTTTTTATCCTTAATAAATCTTCCTGATACAGTATTTATTTATAAAATGGAAGGTGTGAATAGAATTGTGTTAGTCAAAGCATATTTGATTAAAAAGAAAAAAGCAAACATTATTTTCTATGTAAAAAATATATTTATATATTTTATTCTGACCAAACACCATAATCTGCCATTGCCTCATGCAATAACAATCTTCCTTCATATGAGACATAATTCCCGGTGTGTCAGGCTGTATTTTAAATGAGATGCATATCTCTGATTGACATTTTTTGCCTACGAAAAAGCACTTGTACATGGACCTGTGATTTACATGGTGGTCCACAGGGGTAGAATTTTATATAGTCAAAAGGAGAAAGCGGAGGTGTGGTTTTAATATTGGTGTCAAGAGAAACATTAGAGAAAAACAGAATGGCAAAACATTAGCAGTTGTATTTGGGATGCATCTTTATTTGCTATTACACAAAAAATAAACTATTGCAGTTTTACATATTATAATGAACTTTTCTGTGTTTATAGATGTGTCTTAATTTCCTTTCCGGTCAATAGGACTTTGTTTTTACATTTGCAGGAGAATATTATTTAAAACAAATACATATACTCAAATGTAATTACTGCAAATAAAAATATTATTTATTTAAAAATGTTTCACATATTTCTCCCTGCAGTGTAAGTCAGTATTAACGAAAAAGTAAAAAAAATCTTAATAAAATAATTGCTAAGACTTAAAGCAGACAGCTTTTTACCTTAGCCCTAGTCTCAAAGGACCATAAGTAATTACTGAATGAGAATGCACATCTAGGGACAATTGCTTAAAAGGTTTGTAGAAAATAGAGATGAATGCCACTGAAAAGGCTCCACCCACAGGGTTTCTTCCTAAAAACCTGCCCCAATTTCATCTGCTTCATATACTTTAAACATTCTTGGGTTGTGATGTCCCATTTCTACTCATGTAATACAAAAATATGTAAAATAACTATGGAAAAAGGAGGCAGAAAAAAAGAAACTGAACAGAAAACCTGATGCTGTGAGGAAACAGAACGGTAAAAATGCTGTTATTTTCACAAATGTAGCTGCCAGTTCTTTCAGCCTTACCTCCAACACTATTGTAATAACTGTGAACAACAGAGACAATGTAACATTCACTTGTTCCACTAGTCCACTGATATCTTCAAATGCCAATTAATAATCTGATTTTATAAAAAGCTTTACCCTAGCAACAGGTTATGTTTATAACTAAAACAGACAGGCTGCACTCTATATATGTGACACACATTTATGTGTGTAATAGGTGTCTTTTTAGGGGATTTTTCTGCTGTAGACAGGTGAACCAGGTTAGCATGAGCACCACTGCAGTTCAAAATCATTGCCCCTACTTTCAGTGCCACTTTTATTAAGTATTGGATTGATTTAAAAATTTGACCCTCTGCAAACTGTCAAATTTTTCCCACTCACTTTTAAGCAACGTTCAGTCATGACTGTCTCCAGATGTATATATTATCCACCTTAATAAAAAGGCCAAGTGTCTGTGCATATGTGCAGCCATCCATGGGATTTGTAAAAAAAAAAAAATGCTAATGTTTACGACATGCCATCTGTTGGAATTAAATATGCATGCATAACGAAATATGTTACAATAAATGGTGCACTGCAAACATTAACGATGAATATGGTGAATTCTACTATGATTACTTAGATATCAACCTGTCTTATATGTGTTACTACAGCTACTACTATTACATTATTATAACAAACTTTTAAACAAATCTGACACTTTCCATCTTTAGGGAATAAATATAACAAGGGAATGTGCTTTTTTTTTTTTTTTTTTACTAACTTTATTTCCAGGAAGAATAAATATTTCCACATGGTGTTTTGTACTATTTAATTTTTCTATTTGAAACACACAGAATTTAAGTTGTAGTACACAGGACTATTTAAAAAAACTAAGCATAAAGTAATGTTAAAAAGCAAAATCTATAAGGTGTTGTTTCTTAGCTTTTTATTTCCAGGTTTTTGTGAACTTGCTTAGTTAACCAATGTATACAAGATAAACACTGGCATAACAAATCATAACACAGTATAGCATCATTTTCTCAAGCATGCTTAGTTCAAAGCAGGGTTACAGGCCAGTGCCTATCCCAGAAGATATGGGTACCACATAGAAAAAAGCACCAGACCAGTCACTAGTGCATTACAGGGTCCACACTAAGATCAGTCATAGAATGATATAGCAAAGTAACAGCACAGCTTAGCTTGTACTTGACTTTACACTAAATCCATAAATATATGCGCATCATATTTCATCATGGTACTGGGAAATATTAGAAATAATCTCATATATACCTGGGTGACAACCGGAATTATTTGTATTTTACTTCTGAACATTCATTATTGGCCTGACAATGGTGAGACCTCACAGCAGATGTCTGCAGCTGGACACCACTGATTGAAACAGTGCTGAGTTGGAATGCTTAAGCTTTGTTATAAATAACCAAAAGCCTTTTATGGATTCTGGGTTCTTTCTTATCTGCTATGCTGATGAAAACATACTGTATGTAAAAACAAAATAAAATACTTAAATAGATAAATGAAAACTACATTTAGTAGTTATTATGTTGCTAGCATTTGTAATATTTATGTGGTTCATCTTACTTGGCCATATCTTTGAATCTAATGTGCAGTATATGGCTTAACTGTTGAGATGAACATTTTGAAAAGCATATTAAAAATTAATCCGCACTGGCCATTACTGAGAAACTATAATATAAATCAAAGATAACATCTACCATTTATTCTTATTCAATGATACACCATTATTACTTTCAATAATTTATGTTTTTATAAATAATTTAAATGCAAGTACAAAATAATTTAAACCATGGAGAATTTTATATGGTTTATAATATGCTACAAAGAAGACAGACATGCCTAATATAATTAAGTCACATACTTAAGAACTGGTGACAGTATTTACCTTTGAGATAGTGTAATTAACACCCTAAAACAAATTATTACCTGACAGCATGTTATAGATAGGAGTTGCTATATTGATGTCTTGAAGATGTTCAAGAGTTTCTGTGTGGAAAAGTCGGAGAGTGGAGCCTGAGCTGAATGCAATCCAAATTCCCACTCCAGAGACTGCCATGTGAGAAATGATCATTCCTTCTTCCTGATGTGCTTCAAGATTCTTCTATATAAACATAAGAACATTAATACTGTTAGCAAACACCATGTGTGTTTAGACCACGAGAATGCTTTCTCATAATCAGAATATATAACACATGAAAGGAATATTTCAATGAAGCACCATGCTGCTAAGGTTGTGCTCTGTTATAATGTGAATGTGCAATACAGAGACCTTATGGTAGATGTCAATAAACGGAAAATGGGACAGGAGTACCCAAATTGCTGCAGCGTCTCTTACTCACTGTGCCCCTGAATACCACTCCAGGGGCCACCCTTCCAGTTTATAGAACACTATAACAGTCTAAAAATCTTGTAGAAGTTGTAATTCTGGTAAGTCAGCCAGGATGTATCTTGCCTTCCGATATCCTACTCTCTACCATACTATATCAGACTCAGCTAATTCCTGTTTTGTGTTTGATAAAATGGATCCCTATATTTTAATTTATTCTTGTTTATGATGGTGTCGAACATGACAGTACTACTACTATTACTACCATCACTAACACTTATGTTTTACTTCTTTTTTGATTTAATCTTAAGTGTAGATCTTCAGGTCTTAAATCTGACTTAAGATCCCCTTTCCTGGTCCAAAACACTTCTAGCCTCACTTCTGGGCTTTGTTGCCTAATTAAGATATAAAATCCTACTCAGGGATATCTGTGATAAATTTTTGATAAAGCAAGTAAAATATCAATAGACCTCACTTAGACATTGATATTTGAGTTCATAAACACATGTCAAATGATGGTGTCAAATTTCAAAAATAATCTTATTATTCTAAAAATCTGGAAGTACTGGAATACTTATCCTGGATTAGGGGTTTAAAAGAATGTTTCTTAAAGCATCCAAAGAATTACAAAGGAAAACTTTTCATTACAAGAATAAACCTCCCTACTGTTACCTTCTATGCATATCATTTTTCAGAATTATTTTTTATTGTAAACAAATGTGAATTTACATACTTGTACATTCTGCCATTCCTATGAAATTAATTATTACATGTTCTTTATGCCCCAGTTTGAATCCCATCTCCGCTACTGTCTGAGTATATGCTACAAATTCTTCCTATGTTTGTGTGGTCTTTTAACCAAATATTCCATTTACAGTACATGAGAATTGGCTTGATTGTCATCATTTTTTTTATTTAATAATTTTAAATTACATTCCATACAAATTAATCAAGTTTTACAAAAATAGGTTCAAAACAAATCAACCCCCACCCCTTTTAGAAAGAGAGCTAGGCCAGCAGAGTAAAACTTTAAGCTAATAAAAATAAGTACATAGGTAGATTAATAAATGAATAAAGAAAACATGGAGTAAAAGAGCCTCCTCAATTTAAATGCTTATTCTAAAATGTTATTTATCAGATTCTGCCAGGTTTTGAAAACGTTTTGTACAGATCCTTTAATTTCAAATTTGATTTTTTCCAGGTTCAAATAGTATATAACATCAGTTACCCACTGACTTAGAATAGGTGAGTTAGGATTCTTTCATTTGAACAAGATAAGTCTATGTGCCAGTAGTGTAGTAAAGGCAATTACAGTTTGTTAGTCCTTCTCCACTTTGAGTCCATCTGGAAAAAACACCAAACACAGCTGTTAGTGGATTAGGAGGGATTGTGACACCAAGGCTGTCTGAAAGGCATTTAAAGATTTTGGTCCAAAATGATGTTAATTTGATGCAGGCCCAAAACAAGTGGCCCAGTGAGGCTGGAACTTGATTGCAGCGTTTGCAGGTTGGATCTTGCCCTGGAAACATTTTGGACAATTTTAAAACGAGAGAGATGCGCTTGATATATAATTTTGAGTTGAATAATTCTATGCTTTGCGCAATTCTGTGCATTGCTACCTTCCACTCCTTTTCTGAGAAGTTGAGTGACAGATCATTTTCTCACTGTACTCTTGGATCTTTGAAGGTACTGTAATATGGTTTTATATATTACGGAAATACTGTCTGAGTCCTCAAGACGGATCAATATTTTTTCCGGCACAGAGGTAGGTGGGAGGGGAGGGAAATTGGGCAGGTTCTGTTTAACAAAGTTTCTAATTTGAAGGTAGTGAAAGAAATGTGTTGCTGGAAAGTTAAATTTGGAATGTAATTATTCGTAGGATGCAAAGATGTTGTCTATGTACAGATCTCTAAGTGATTTAATCCCTAATGTTTTCCAGAAATTGAAAACTGTGTACTTTTGAGAGGGTGGAAAAAGATGGTTCTCATGCGGAGGTGCCACAGATAAAAGCTTTTCTATCTTAAAATACTTCCTACATTGGTTCCATATTTTGAGTGAGTGATGCACAATTGGGTTGTTAGTATATTGGCGATAACTTGTATTTATTGGGGTGCAAAGCAAGGAATATAAAGAAGTACTACAGGATTTTATTTCTATTGTGGACCAAGCTTGTGTCTGTTCATCCATTTGTGTCCATGTCATCATTAAACTGGCCCAGGGAGAATGATTGTGGGTTTGCTCTGAGATGATGCTGCCAGAATAGGATCAATATGCCATTGACTCTGAACTGAACAACACAGGTACGGGAAATGGATAGATAGGTTGGAAAACTGATTATGAATGAATCTTCTACATGCAATATTCATTAAAGGCAATATCCTAGTCTTTTTAAATGACTTCCCATTAAATCCCATAAAGATAGATATTTCAAAACAGTCTGAGTCACTCAACATGCAATGGAAAGAATAATCAGATGGCTTTCTGTGAATATCAGTGAGCTCTGTTATGCACAAATACACTTCTTTGTACCAAGAGGAGGTGCTTATATAACACAAAATAGTTTCTGCTATTCCAAAGTAGTTTCTGGGTCAAGATGATATAAATTACTGTCAGTTCCATACTTTAGCAAAAGCAAATAAGCATACCAGTTCAAGGCCATAGTTTTTCCTATATCTGCCAGTTTCTAAGCTTTTTCAAAACCAGTACTTCAAGTACATAAAAATGAACTCAAATACAAAGTTGATATAACAGAAATGAGAAAGTATTTAGCACAAATTTCTAATGGACACGTTTGCACATTCCCCCTATGTTTCTGTATTGATTTGTCTTTCACAATTGACAATTCTAATTGAACAGTGTGAGTCTGGCTCTGTGGAGGAATGAGCCCTAGAATGAACTGGCATCCTATCTTAGGCTAGTTCTTGCCTTGTGCCTGATGCTCCTGGGATAGACTCCAGTCCTCTGTAACCCTGGATTGGATTATGTGGGTTTCAAGTACATGCTTCAAACAGATCGTGTCTAAGCCAGGATTTAAACCCATTCGCCTGAATCTGTGGTGCACCAGTTTACACAAAATACATTATTTATGCATTGTATCAGGTGCAAAACAAAATAAATCAGAAAACAGTAAAAGGTAAAAAATATATACATTGTGACTCTTCCTTAAAAAAGGAAACATATTTAGGTTTTCCTTCTATAATTAAATTGTCATAAGAACTCATTCCATAAGATGTTAAATACTAATTACCTAGCATTTCCAAAACAATACAGAACTGTGATTTGAAGGTCTTCAAAGTGTACACCCAACCACACAAATGGGTAACCAGCTCCAAGTACTGACAAAGCTGCCATTTACAATATGGCAGATTTCTAGACTGAGTAAATCAAATGTTTTCTCTGTTTGCAAGCATCTTGTAAGGTGAAGTAACATACTTGCCCCTGTTACTCTATATTGAACAAGCTTGATTTGAGAAGCACTAGACTAACTTTTGTAGCACATTTAATCTTGTGCATTCCACTTCCACATACTGCTATAATATCCCCAAAGCAGCAGGCTTTTCAAAAGTTTCCACAATACCCTTGTTAGACTGTATTGTAATAAAGAGTACAGTTCTACTCACCAGACCGTTAAAAGATACAACACATGCAGTAAAAACTGCACAGAGAAAAATCAACCAAATATATCACTTGGACTTTAGTGTATGTTTTTCTACGTTTTGTTGACAGAGAGATTGCGTGTCAGAATAAGAATATACTGTAAAGTAAATTAACCAGACTATTGCACCTTAGATGGAGTAATAGCAAGGTGGGCAGAAGTAAAAAATAAATAGGAAACAAGTGTTTAACTCCTTGCAGAAGCAGGTATCTGTCGTAAACAGACAAAAGGTGAAGGACAGTGGCTAGGTCACAGGGCTTTAAATAACAAGTGTACTGGTAAAATCCTAACCATGTGCACATCAGTGCTCTATGCTCTAAATGAACAAAATACACACAAACAACTGCAATATCTCATAATTTTATAAGTCACCTTTTAGTGACAGTGCCTGTGACAAACAGGATAATAATAGTCAAATAATGACCAATTAAGTTAAAAAAACAGAAAATATTTGACTTTGCGTGTCAGATCAGGTCACAATTTATTTGAGAGAAGAGTTGCAAGTTCTAGGTTCAAACAAACTATTTACAATTTTGGTTTTATATATAGCATAAAGATTTTCCTTTGTAAACTTAAATTAATCTCACCAGAAGGTTTGCACTGTATAAAGAGAACACTCTCTTCTTTTACATGCTTACTCCAATCTGAAGGGAAACTAAATCTATAGCATGAGCAGGTGGTCATACTACCAGCTTAATGTCACTTAACAGGATTATCAGTCATCATGGGGTCTAAAAAAGGGAACAGATTTTACTATTACTGGAATATGGGCAGGTGTTCAACTGCAAAACCTATACAGAAGATGTCTGTGATATACAAGCCCTGTTTGACCACTTATATTATTTTATCATATCTCATTCTCAAACTCACATAATATAACTGAATGTCATGGAGAGGTGGTGCCTATATTAGCTTCAGTGAGTGATATCAAATGACTATTTCAAATTTCAAAAATAATATTAATATTCAAAAAAAAAATTAGGAATATTTCCTGCACAGGCCAGGAACTATTCCTGGATAGAACACCAGAACAACTAGAGGGGCCAAACCAGTGTCAGACTGGAAACACTAACTTTATCTAACATGTCCTTGATGAAGAGGGTATAAAACTGTAGTACCTGGGGGAAAAATGTGCTGTTCGATTAAACAAACTTGACATCTTTTAATAAAATAATATTTTAACAGTGTCCATCTAAAGGATTTTAAAGAAGCAGACATTCAAATATAATAATATAACAGAGTATCACAGTAAACTAAATTGAGTTGACACTACACTTCATTCCTGTGAAGTTAAAAAAAAAAGAAAAATTTGGATTGGAAAATGAAAGAAAAAATGCTGTAGAAATTGACAAAATAAATCTATTAACTAGAATACAGCTCACTTTAATAGATTTGGCTGTTATGGACAGAAACATGCAATCCTGATACAATATTGCATCTGCTAGTCATTCTGTCTGCCAATATTGTAATGTGCTTTCCCTGATAATAGATGCAGTTTTAAAGTGCCTTAGAATCATAGTATAAGTACTTGGATTACACAGATCCCTTCGTGACATGTTATAAACCTGCAGACTTTTACTTCTAAATTCTTCTTTTGATCCATTTTACAACCTGCTTAATCCAATTTAAGGTTGCTGGTGGCCTGGTCAAATACCAGCAGCACTGGGCACAAGACAGGAATCAACACTGGATTTTTTCAGAGAATCAATAAGAAAAGCAGACTGCAACAAAACTAGAAGAGAAGCATACGTTTTATAGACAGAAACACTATTACAGTGCATCCGGAAAGTATTCACAGCGCATCGCTTTTTCCACATTTTGTTATGTTACAGCCTTATTCCAAAATGGATTAAATTCATTTTTTTCCTCAGAATTCTACACACAACACCCCATAATGACAACGTGAAAAAAGTTTACTGGAGGTTTTTGCAAATTTATTAAAAATAAAAAAACTGAGAAATCACATGTACATAAATAAGTATTCAGAGCCTTTGCTCAATACTTTGTCGATGCACCTTTGTCAGCAATTACAGCCTCAAGTCTTTTTGAATATGATGCCACAAGCTTGGCACACCTATCCTTGGCCAGTTTCGCCCATTCCTCTTTGCAGCACCTCTCAAGCTCCATCAGGTTGGAAGGGAAGTGTCGGTGCACAGCCATTTTAAGATCTCTCCAGAGATGTTCAATCGGATTCAAATCTGGGCTCTGGCTGGGCCACTCAAGGACATTCACAGAGTTGTCCTGAAGCCACTCCATTGATATCTTGGCTGTGTGCTTAGGGTCGTTGTCCTGCTGAAAGATGAACTGTCGCCCCAGTCTGAGGTCAAGAGCGCCGCTCTGGAGCAGGTTTTCATCCAGGATGTCTCTGTACTTTGCTGCAGTCATCTTTCCCTTTATCCTGACTAGTCTACCAGTCCATGCCGCTGAAAAACATCCCCACAGCATGATGCAGCCACCACCATGCTTCACTGTAGGGATGGTATTGGCCTGGTGATGAGCGGTGCCTGGTTTCCTCCAAACGTGACGCCTGGCATTCACACCAAAGAGTTCAATTTTTGTCTCATCAGACCAGAGTATTTCTTTCTCATGGTCTGAGAGTCCTTCAGGTGTCTTTTGGCAAACTCCAGGCAGGCTGCCATGTGCCTTTTACTAAGGAGTGGCTTCCACCTGGCCACTCTACCATACAGGCCTGATTGGTGGATTGCTGCAGAGATGGTTGTCCTTCTGGAAGGTTCTCCTCTCTCCACAGAGGACCTCTGGAGCTCTGACAGAATGACCATTGGGTTCTTGGTCACCTCCCTGACTAAAGCCCTTCTCCCCCGATCGCTCAGTTTAGATGGCCGGCCAGCTCTAGGAAGAGTCCTGGTGGTTTCAAACTTCTTCCACTTATGGATGATGGTAGCCACTGTGCTCATTGGGACCTTCAAAGCAGCAGAAATTTTTCTGTAACCTTCCCCAGATTTGTGCCTCAAGACAATCCTGTCTCGGAGGTCTACAGACAATTCCTTTGACTTCATGCTTGGTTTGTGCTCTGACATGAACTGTCAACTGTGGGACCTTATATAGACAGGTGTGTGCCTTTCCAAATCATGTCCAATCAACTGAATTTACCACAGGTGGACTCCAATTAAGCTGCAGAAACATCTCAAGGATGATCAGGGGAAACAGGATGCAAAGGAGCTTCATGGCAAAGGCTGTGAATACTTATGTACATGTGCTTTCTCAATTTTTTTATTTTTAATAAATTTGCAAAAATCTCAAACTTTTTTCACATTGTCATTATGGGGTGTTGTGTCTAGAATTCTGAGGAAAAAAATGAATTTAATCCATCCATATTACTAACCGAGAATGGTAAACCGGAAGGCATGGACCCAGGTACACGGCGATGGACGCAGGAGACATAGTGTGCAGGCGCCAACAGCACACGTCTCATAAACCGCAAGCGAAGTCTGATCCACCACGAACGAAGGAGTCACAGCTCAAAAATGAAATAGCTCAACTAACGCCACACAGAAAAGAGGATTCTGCACTGCACCCCAGAGTCAAACGGAAGACACTACGGAGTCCGCAAAGGTCCACAAAGATAGTACGGAAGGCACGAGAAAGTACGAAAGGCGCAGGCGCCTACAACGCACTTCTGAACTAAACGTCCACACTACACAGCATGGTCCAGGTAATAAGAATAAACGAACTCTCCGTATTAAACGTTCGGCATCCTCACACGTCCAAACCATATAGCATATGTGAATCACATTACAGTGATGCATTATTGACAGTACAACCACAGAAAACGCTCCGTATTAACAGTAAGTGCAATTATCCATATTACTAACGGTAGACAACGGATAACTAATGGAGTCACGGTCACAGCTCCAAAATGATCCAGCTCAACTAACGGAGCTACAACATGGACAGATACAATGAACATAGACGCCTACAACGCGCATCTGAAATGCCGCAAGCAAAGCAGGCACGGCTCCAAAAAGAAAGAGCTCGACTAACGGGGCTACAAAGACGACCCCGCCTGGATAAAAACAATGAACGCAGGCACCTACAACGCGCTTCTTAAACAACGCAACCAAAGGAGTCACGGCTCCAAAAGGAAACATCTCAACTGACAGACATACAGAAACGAGCCCGCCTAAATACAATTAATGAATGCAGGCACCTACAACGCGACTCTCAAACAGCAGAGGCAATACATAAAAGGCAAAGAAAGGAACGACAAACAGCCGCTAAACAATTCCGCCAATTAGCTGACAATGCATTCTGTAATGAGTCCACTATTAATGAACATTCATTAGGATTAATGAATATCATTTGCTGTCATTGTCATTCACTTAACTTCCCTGAAGAAACAACTGGCACTACAACTAATGAGTTTACACGTTGTTGTCAAAAGGGTCAGGTTAGACTGCCTCCTTTAGATAACTTTCCTGAATATCTACGGAAGCTTCTAACTAACAATGTACCCGAAAGTAAAAACTTTATGGACTGCATTGGATCCTACAATAGTTCATTTGCTTTTGCATCTACCGGGGTAAATATCAGGCCACCAGCTGGCAATGGCCCATACTGCTTTCGCGTATGTGGAAATGAGAAACTTCGCTGAAGTCATAAACAGTCACCCATTAGCTAAGTCTACAAAAGTACTTGCAGGATCACATTCTAACAATACTGTTTTGATTCCTACAGTTGACCTTCCAAGTTCTGACCTGGAATTACCTTTTACACTTAAACGATGCCAATTTCCCATTAAACCTGCATTTGCCATGACAATCAACAGATCCCAAGGACAAACCATGGACGGAGTTGGCATATACCTCTCTGAGCCTGTACTTGGACATGGACAACTTTATGTAGCCTTCTCAAGAGTTTGGCGTTCATTTGACATTAAACTTAAAGTTGTAGATACTCCATACCAAGGAAAACTCATTCAAGGACAACACACCATCTTTACTACAAATGTTGTGTATAAAGAAATATTCAAATAAATCTTTCTAATGTGCCATGCTATGGGTTCTTTACTTCCTTTGTTCGTCATCTACGCCTTTACACTCCAATATATCTCATACATACATCAATGTATTTCGGGTTACCCAACACCAGGGGTTGGCGAGCGAAGCGAGCAGGGGGCGAAGCCCCCTAGTTTTGGAATAAGGCTGTAACATAACAAAATGTGGAAAAAGTGATGTGCTGTGAACACTTTCCGGATGCACTGTACATTGTAAATCGTAAATGAGCTACTGTATACGAAATAGAAAACTACTGTTAAGAAGAACAGGTGTTCTTTTTATAGTTACTCTCATAGTTTATATTTCTAATTTACCATTCCAAAAACAAAAAGGCAATCAATTTAAAACTAAAGTGCTGCTCTAGAGAGACTTCTTATATTCAGATTACATAATGAATTGAAGCATCCACTGCAATGCATGGTAATAACTTTGAGAACTATCCCCCTGAAAATGCTAAATGAGGAGGCCCCATTGCAGATAATCCAGAAAAACAAGTTTTGCTAGTGAATCTGCCTACTTGGCTCACTACCTATTGCTTTATTCCTTTACAACAGAACTAAAGCAAGCTGTAATACGTGGATAAAAAGTATGACACAAAAAGAAACAAACAAGTTAGTTATAAAATAGCCTCAAAATAATGTAATATGGCTCTTTTATGCAATACAACAATGGATACTTACTATGTGTTTCAGGATTTTACTGAAAAATAATGAGTAGGAGTTAGTAGCCTTAACATAAACCTCTAACAGACCACAAAGGCAAATATTTAAACAATGAGTGCTGCAAGGACAGAATCAGGACTGCTATATTTCTATTAGTGTATAAATTTGTCCTGCAATGTGTGCATGAAGAAACTCTAGTCTTCAGAAGAATAATTTACACACAAATAAACACAGGTTGCCTAAAAACATCAGGCAGTTGTACAGAAAAAATGGTTAGGTTGTTTATCATTCATATTAATAAGAAGTTAACTTTTATTTCTCACAATAGATAGATAGATAGATAGATAGATAGATAGATAGATAGATAGATAGATAGATAGATAGATAGATAGATAGATAGATAGATAGATAGATAGATAGATAGATAGATAGATAGACCTCAGCTCTGTAAAAATACATGCATTTTCTGAGCCATCTAGTCCACCAATGGGTTACAGAAAGCTGTATATATCCTTATTTTATTATTTGTTATAAATACTTCCCATTAAAACAGAAGTTTCCATGTGTGGTAACTCTGAGAGATGTGAGTTTTATTCACCTGATTTTACAAATTAATTGATTAAATAGTGACTGCTGAAGTAGCTCAAACTGATTTAAGCCCGTGATCTCCTATAAGGATACACTGTTAGGAAGCAGATGTACATTTTTTTCAAAATACAAACACCTATTCTTGAGATAGGTATAGTTTGGTTCTGTTACAGACTACGTAAGCTGCACACAGAAAGGTAAAAAAGATGGAGCTGTAAGGAAAGGCTTGCTTAACAAAGTAAGTTAGACGGTGATGAATGTGCGATTAAGTGGTCTTAGTCAATTAATAACATTTGATGGTGATAAACAGAATGTGAAGAAATATGTAGTCGAGAATGCAAAACTAAGAAACATGAAAACATTGTACCATAAAATAACAACCATCTGGTGGTTCACTGGTGGAAGGACATGTCGGCAAGAATGAAGCACTGAAAATCTTGTTATATGTAGATAAGAAATTTGTTTTAAATTTTATTGATGCTGTCAGTGTGGTTAAGCTGTACAAAGTGTTTCACTGTAGTACACACCCTAGTCCTCGTCTGTCTAGGGATGTAAATGAACCACCCACTTATCTTTGACTTCTGTTTATTTCAGTTTGTTATTGTGATGAGCAAAAAACAAGGCCCAAAGACAGTGACCAATCCAGGATGGGATATCAGTCAATTAAAAGTACTCACTCACATCTGAAGTAGTTTAGGTTTAGCAGTTAGCTTACCACTGGATCTTTGTACTGTGAGGAAGAAAAGAAAAAAAAAAAAAAAAAAAAAGGAAAAAACATGCAAACTAAAAATCGAATCAGGATTTAAGTGCTGTAAAGGACTTCTACAGTTCACAGAAACACTATACAGACCACATGTGAAAGCTGTATATCATTTAAAAATAATGTCATTCAATTCTGAAAGCCTAAAAATCTGCATAAATCACATGATCTGCTTATGTTCAAATGTCAAAAAATGTTATATGGGTGCTTAGAGCAGGTAATCTTGACTGACTCCTTTTCTTACCTCGATAATATGGTTACTGCCGTTGATTACAAATACTTGTCCACCAGATGATGCCCAGATAGCGTCTTCCACTGGTAACATGCTCTTTACTGGCAGGACACCAAGTTTCACTACAGTGGGACAGTCAGAGTTCCACAATCCATCTGCAAAATGAACAAAAATAAACAGTTTAAAATTTAATATAGTTATTATGATTATAATTGTAATTGAAATGGAAAAATAGCTGAGAAGGAAATAGAATGTACAGTATAATTGTAGCAAAAGTCTCATTATGAATGGACCAAATTGCAGGTAAAATCTTCTTTGCCTTGCCAGAACACGATGTGACTCACAATCGTATTTCAAAAGGTGTCGGGAACAATTTTCTTAGTTCTTTTTCTGCTTCAACCGGAGTTTTCCTTGAATATCCACTCTCATTTAAGCAGGATACAAGATGTGCATGGATCAAACTACTGTATTCTAGTCCAGAAGTTTCAGTTTGTATTAACAGCATTATTTCAGACTACTTCAAACTAGAATGTGGTACTAGACAATGATGCTCACTGTCAGCAATGCTATTTGCAGTCGTCATTGAGCCATTGGCTGTTCACTTTCGAAATGCTTATGAGATAAAGGAGATTATGAGAGAAAGACTTGAACAGAAAATATCTCTATATGCAGATGATACGATAGTATATATATCAGATACACAAAATACTGTGCCTGCAGTCCTAACAGCACTAGCAGAATTTCAAAAGATGTCTTGAATCTCAATTAATTTGAATAAAGGTGTGCTTCTTCCAGTGAACTCTCTAGCACACATTAGACTGGACACTTCACTTTTATCATTGCAGATCAGTTAAAATACCTAGGGGTTTACATCACAAGTAAATATAAAGCTCTTTTTCAACAAAATTTTGCTGTCTGTTTGGAAAAAGGTAAGATGTGCAGAAGTAAATGGAGAATTAACACTGTCAAGATGCATATCCTTCCTAAACTTCTTTTTCTATTTCAAAGCATCCCCATATGCATTAACAAATCATTTTTTAAGATGTGAGATTCAACCATAACCTAATTAATTTGGAATTCAAAACATCCATGCATCCAAAAGGGGACTCTACAATGACCTAAAGCTGAAGGTGGCAGGGCTCTACCTAACTTTCAATTTTATTACTGGATGGCAAATATACAAGCTATAAAACCGGGACAATGACGCAAATAGATGAACACACATAGGCTGGGTCCAAAATAGAAATAAAATCCTGCAGTACTTCTTTATATTCTTTTCTTTGTGCCCCAGTAAATACAAGTTATTGTCAATATACTAACAACCCAATTGTCCTTCATTCAGAATATGGAACCAATGTTGGAAGCACTTCAAGATAGAGGACCTTTTTCTGTGGCACCTCTACATGATAACCACCTTTTTCCACCCTCTCAAACTTTCACAGTTTTTAATGTTTGGAAAAAAATTTTAAAAATTAAATTAAATCAATTAGAGGTTTGTACATAGATAATGTCTTTGCATCCTACAATCAATTACACTCTAAATTTAACTTTCCATCAACACAATTATTCCACTAAATATATAAATTAGAAACTCTGCTAAACAAAATCTGCCCAATATTCCTCACCTCCCACCTATTTCTATTCCATAAGAAATACTGATTAGTCTTGAGGACTCAGACAGCATTTCTATAATATATAAAAAACATTTTTAAATCCTTCCTTTCAAAGACTCCAGAGTAAAGTGGGAAAAGGATCTCTTACTCAACCTTTCAGAAATGGAGTGAAAGGCAGTGAAAGGCAGATATTTAAAAAAAAAAAAAAAACCAACAATATTTAACTTAACATAATACATTTATATTCTACATGTTTCACTTTACTTTGATGTCCTGAGGGCTGGACTCTGTGTGCTACCTGTCATTTCTAGTGCAAGGCACGACTTGCTCCTAGTTCATACCTCGCTATAATAAAAACAAACTTTCAACAGTGAAAACAGCTACAATCTTGAATGATTTTTACTATTTTTAATTAATCATACCATTTTTAAATACTTTACTCAGTTTTTAGATAAACTGAACATAAAAACCCTTTTATAACAAAAAATACATAAAGCATTTTCAACAGATGATGAAAAAGGACACAGAAGATAAACAATAGAATTACTAACTTATAATGTTGACTTGTGAACCTGTCACCTATTCCCTGGAAGGAAACAGAATACATAGTGCTGACCAAATAGCATTCTAAAACTAAATTAAAATCTGTCCTTTAGATGTCCCACTCTAAAACATTGACCTTTAAAGTCTCTGTGAGTTTTGCTCTGTATTTTCATTACACAATAATCATCCATTTCCAAGGATACTTTGGACAGGTGTCTTCTAAATGGCTTTGGAGCACCTGGGAATTCTTTAGAGCTCCCCAAAAACAGTTGCTAGCATTTGCAAAGATTGCTTTGAACAGCTCGGTTAACCACCTCAACCATACACTTAGAAAAGCAGGTTTCCTCTTTTTTTCTTTAAATCATACTGTTGAATTGGAAACATAAAGCATAAATGAACAAAATAAAGCAAGGAAGTAAATAAACAATAAATAAATAAGATAGTAAATAAATTATTTTTGGTATTGAAGGTATTTGCACTGGGAACAGTTACAGGCTTGATTTTGTTGACCACCTATATGGAGCTGTGCACAATGTCATAAGAACATGTTAAGATACTATAGAAAAGGCATAAACCCAGCTCTGACCTCTTTTCATTTAACAAAATCTTAATTCCTTTGTGTCTCTAAATTCTACATTTTTGTAGAGAACCCAAATCAAATTAAATAAGTGTTTGCTTACAACATTAGAGGTTTCAGAAAATACATAGCTTTTTACCTAAATTGCGCAGGACAATGTTACATTTCCTAATATATGTGTAATACCTGTTTTAGATGTCAGTTACTGCTGATAATGAAATAAGGAAAAAAGCACAACTGTATCACATATTAAATAAATAATCAACAAATCCATAAAACAGAATAACCGGTATTGCCTTTAGCAATAACTCTCAGAAATCCCAAAGTGCTAGTTTTAAGCATAATAAACTCTGTGGTCACTAAAGTACAGGACACAGCTACAATGATATAAGATTGCAAAAACAAGTTAAAAAAGTAAGAAATACAAATATATGAAAGGGGTTATCTGTGTATCACAGCCTTGGGTCAGTGTATACCATTTTCCCAACCTAGATATCACTTATGACTTCAATATAACATCCAGAATATATATTGCTTAGGTTTTTGATTCTACACTAACTAAAGTACAGACCACAGCTATAATATTACAACAATTTCAACAGAAACAGGCCATTCAGCTTACCAGTGCTCAATCTTTTTCACCTCATTTTTCAATAATAACATCAAATTGAGTTCCCCACTATAGTATACTATACTACTATACCGTCTACACACCATCAGTTACTTATTCCGCATGTCTATGGTTCTGTGTAAAGAAAATTTGATAACATTTCTGTGAAACTTAGTGATGTTTCTATTCATGTCTCCATGTTCTGTGGTCAAACAAAAGAATTATTTTCATAATTTGAAATCATGTGATCTTTTAACTTTAAGTGGTTTAAAATGAAAATATTTGTTTCTTTCTCTCCTCTTAGTTTACGCCTTGCGGTCCTGGAAACAACGTAACTACTCTTCTCAGGACTTTGTCTAGCTCTGCCGTGACAATTTGTAACAGAGTCCAGAACTGCACACAGTATTCCAGATGAGGCCTAACTAGTGCATTATGAAACTTAATCATTACTTCCTTTGACCTGCCTTATATACATCGGGCTATATAGCTTCCTGTTAGCCTTCTTAATTGCTTCTGTACACTGCTTGGATGTACAAAGTAAAGAGTCCACTGTGACTCTTACATCCTTCTCTGAAAGAGTACTTTCAAGGTTTAAAACCTACCTTGTGTACTAAAACCTAGCATTTTTACTTCCTATGTGTAATACTTCAACATTTAGTTACATTAAATGTTATACTTATATATATTATATATATTTAGCCGGTTATACTTCCTTAGAAGGCTGGCGTCCTTCAACATCTGCAATAAGATGCTGCAGATGTTCTATCAGATGGTTGTGGCGAGTGCCCTCTTCTACGCAGTGGTGTGCTGGGGAGGCAGCATAAAGAAGAAGGACGCCTCACACCTGGACAAACTGGTGAGGAAGGCAGGCTCTATTGTTGGCATGGAACTGGACAGCTTGACATCTGTGGCAGAGCGACGGGTGCTCAGCAGGCTCCTATCAATTATGGAGAATCCACTGCATCCACTAAACAGTGTCATCTCCAGACAGAAGAGCAGCTTCAGCGACAGATTGCTGTCACTGTCCTGCTCCACTGACAGACTGAGGAGATCGTTCCTCCCCCAAACTATGCGACTCTTCAATTCCACCTGGGGGGGTAAATGTTAACATTATACAAAGTTATTGCCTGTTTTTACCTGCATTGTTATCAATCTTTAATTTGATATTGTTTTTTGTATCAGTATGCTGCTGCTGGAGTATGTGAATTTCCCCTTGGGATTAATAAAGTATCTATCTATCTATCTATCTATCTATCTATCTATCTATTAAATTTCAGCTGCAACATATTTGTTCAAGTCTGAATTCTGTCCAAGTTATTTTATAATAATTTGGTCAATTCTAAATTATGTGCCACTCCAACTAGCTTGTTATTACCTGCAGACTATATATTTCTTACATACTGTATATATATATACAAGATTGAGATAACTCAGAAAACCTACTGCATCTCATGTGTTCATGTTATATCAAAATACATAGCCTTAATGCCTCAATTCCTGCCAAATATGTAAGAGTATTTACTTAGTCACATATTTTGTATACATTAGTTTAAATCTTGATATAAGACAGAATTATACCTTAAATATAAGCCTCTCCAATGATACTGTATGTTTGTAGTTTATTTCATATGCTGCTGACATCACAGGATATATTTTACATTTCACAGAATGAAGGCTGGCTTTTGTATAGTTCACTACAGTTTTACTTGCTCAACAATAAGAAACAAACATAAAACTAACTGTGGCTATTCTTTTTTGGGCAGAAAAAAAACTGACATACCCATTGTCCGAATTTTCATGGTAAGTCCTCAAACCCAATTCCCTGATTTTTTAAAGAATGTTGTTAGTCAATAATAAGAAGACATTTGCTCACTTTGGTTGCAAACAAGGCAGATTTTAATTACAACTTCCTTGTTAAAATTACACTCGTAAAAACAAACTATTTAATTTAAGATAGATAGATAGATAGATAGATAGATAGATAGATAGATAGATAGATAGATAGATAGATAGATAGATAGATAGATAGATAGATAGATAGATAGATAGATAGATAGATAGCTTTATTAATCCCCAAGGGGAAATTCACATACTCCAGCAGCAGCATACTGATAAAGAAATATTAAAAGAGTGATAACAATGCAGGTATAACAGACAATAACTTTGTATAATGTTAACATTTACCCCCCCCCCCCCCCCCCCTGGGTGGAATTGAAGAGTCGCATAGTGTGGGGGAGGAACGAAATCCTCAGTCTGTCAGTGGAGCAGGAAAGTGGCAGCAGTCTGTCGCTGAAGCTGCTCCTGTGTCTGGAGATGATACTGTTTAGTGGATGCAGTGGATTCTCCAGGATTGACAGGAGCCTGCTCAGTGCCTGTCGCTCTGCCACGAATGTCAAACTATCCAGCTCCGTGCCTACAATAGAGCCTGCCTTCCTCACCAGTTTGCCCAGGCGTGAGGCGTCCCTCTTCTTTATGCTGCCTCCCCAGCACACCACCGCGTAGAAGAGGGCGCTCGCCACAACCATCTGATAGAACATCTACAGCATCTTATTGCAGATGTTGAAGGACGCCAGCCTTCTAAGGAAGTATAGTCGGCTCTGTCCTCTCTTGCACAGAGCATCAGTATTGGCAGTCCAGTCCAATTTATCATCCAGCTGCACTCCCAGGTATTTATAGGTCTGCACCCTCTGCACACAGTCACCTCTGATGATCACGGGGTCCATGAGCGGCCTGGTCCTCCTAAAATCCACCACCAGCTCCTTGGTTTTGCTGGTGTTCAGGTGTAGGTGGTTTGAGTCGCACCATGTAACAAAGTATTTGATTAGGTTCCTATACTCCTCCTGCCCACTCCTGATGCAGCCCACGATAGCAGAGTCGTCAGTGAACTTTTGCACGTGGCAGGACTCCGAGTTGTATTGGAAGTCCGATGTATATAGGCTGAACAAGACCAGAGAAAGTACAGTCCCCCTGCGGCGCTCCTGTGTTGCTGACCACAATGTCAGACCTGCAGTTCCCGAGACACACATACTGAGGTCTGTCTTTAAGATCCATGCTACCAGGTATGAATCTACTCCCATCTCTGTCAGCTTGTCCCTAGGGAGCAGAGGTTGGATGGTGTTGAAGGCGCTAGAGAAGTCCAGAAACATAATTCTTACAGCACCACTGCCTCTGTCCAAGTGGGAGAGGGATCGGTGTAGCATGTAGATGATGGCATCCTCCACTCCCACCTTCTTCTGGTATGCGAACTGCAGAGGGTCAAGGGCGTGACGGACCTGTGGCCTCAGGTGGTGAAGCAGCAGCCGCTCCATGGTTTTCATCACATGCGACGTCAGAGCGACAGGCTGGAAGTCATTCAGCTCACTAGGATGTAATACCTTTGGGACTGGGGTGATGCAAGATGTTTTCCAAAGCCTCGGGACTCTCCCCTGTTCCATTGCTCAGGTTGAAGATGCGCTGTAGAGGTCTCCCCAACTCCAACGCACAGGCCTTCAGCAGTCGTGGCGATACTCCATCTATACCCGCTGCTTTGCTGGCACGAAGTCTCCTCAGCTCTCTGCTTACCTGGGCTGCTGTAATTGTGGGTTGGGGTAAACTCTCTCCTATGCTGGTATCAGCAGAAGGATGGGTGGAGGATGCAGTACTCCAAGGTGAGAGTGGGTTAGGGTGGTCAAACCTGTTAAAAAAGTTGTTCATCTGGTTTGCTCTCTCCACATCTCTCTCGATGGTGGCACCCCGCTTCGAGCTGCAGCCAGTGATGACCTTCATCCCATCCCACACTTCCTTCATACTGTTATTCTGCAACTTCTGCTCCAGCTTTCTCCTATAGGCCTAATGCTCCTTCGCCGCCCTGAGCTGGACTCGGAGTTCCTTCTACACGCGCTTGAGCTCATGCTGATCACCGTCTTTAAAAGCCCTTTTCTTCTGGTTCAAAAGTCCCTTGATGTCACTTGTAATCCATGGCTTGTTGTTAGCATAGCAGTGTACTGTTCTTACTGGAACTACAATGTCCATACAGAAGTTGATGTAGTCAGTAGTGCAGTCAACAACCTCCTCAATGTTCTCACTATAAGATCCCTCCAGGATATCACAGTCTGTAGTTCCAAAGCAGTCTCTCAGAGCCTGCTCTGCCTCAGGGAACCACTTCCTGAATGAGCGTGTGGTTGTAGGTACCTCCCTCGCTCTTGGTTTGTAGTGAGGCTGAAGCAGAACCAGGTTATGATCTGCTTTCCCAAGCGCAGGCAGGGTGGCGCTGTATGTGTCTTTTAACGTCTGCAAACAGTAGGTTAATAGTCCTATTTCCCCGGGTGTTACAATTCACATACTGGGAGAAGGCAGGTAATGTTTTGTCCAGCGTTATATGGTTGAAGTCCGCTATCTCCTCGTCTGCCCAAGGAGGGATGTATACAATAACAACAATGACATGTTCAAACTCCCTGGGCAAGTAATAGGGACGCAGACTTACGGCCAACAGTTCGATATTCCTGCAGAAAGTGGAGATTTTAACGTTAACATGTTCAGAGTTGCATCTTGTATTGACGTAGAGTGCAAGTCCTCTTCCTTTCTGCTTTCCGCAGGTACTTGTGTCTCTGTCCGCTCTAACTGTGCTAAACCCGGGTAGCTCCACGTTAGCATCTGGGATGTTAGTTGTTAGCCACGTTTCACTAAAACACAACAAATTGCATTCTCTGTAGGTCCTGACATTATTCACTAGTGCAGCCAGTTCGTCGATTTTATTTGGTAGTGAGTTCACATTTCCCAGGATCACAGAAGGCACCAAAGGTTTGTAGCGCCACTTTCTTGCTAAACGCTTGGCTTTTATCTTAGCACCGGCTCTGCTGCCACGATACTGTCTTCTTACCTCGTCAGGTAAATAGGGAACCACACCGGCGCGGGCATTTGTTCTCAGCGCTTCAAGTTGACTACTTGAATAGACGAGTCTTGGCGTGTAAAAATCCATGTCCAAGTAGTAAAAAGTGTCCCGGGAATGAGTCCACATAAAAGAAATTGGTAGGAGTTAACAGTGAAATAGAGAAAAAGGCAGAAAAATAAAGTCATACATGGAGCTGCTGGAATAGCTGCCACTCGCGCCGGCGCCAGAGTCACGAATATACGGAATTTAGTAGAATTATACCACAGGGAAGGCAAATGTGCAACTTAAACAGTAATTTCTAAATAATCCATTTAAAAACACCAAACCTTTTCAAAATTGTAAAAGGCATTTGTTTAATAATGGGTTAAAAAAAAAAAAAAATTCTATGAAATAATGTTGAATCACACCATGAGCCTCAAGAGTTGACCTGAGAATTAATTGATTTCTGAAGCTACTCAATCTATCAATGAATTGAACACCTCTAGGTACATTGTAGCCTACCTACAACAATAACTCAAACACTGACTTAAACATCAACTGTGAGGACAATGCTAGCTTATTCTGCTGGTCTTTGAAAGGCTATACATACAGTTTTATAAAATCAGAGGAGGACGAAGACATGGTTATAATAAGTCCCTAACTGAAAATGAGACGGACAAAAATGATCAGGATTCACAAAGCAATCCAGAATAAAATGCAGTCAGGTTCAGCTATACATGAATTGTTGAAGAATGAGAGAACTACTGTTGTATCTTACTAGACTGTACTGTAAATTGATTAACTGCTCCCCTAAATAGCAACTTTTATGAAGACACAGAAGACAAATGTGAGAAAAATGTTTATAGGATAAAACTGCAAAGTAGATTCAACACATGGCACAGGCAATTAAGTAATTAAAATATAAAGCTATTTGGCAACAGTAAGTAGTAGAAATACATAGGATTCAAATGACTAAAAAAAGCTTAATGCATACACGTAAAAGCATGTTGTGTTGTATTTCAGCCAGTTTTGCCTCCTTCCAGGTGGGGTTCAAATGCTGTTTTTATGACTTTCTTGTTAATCTGTGACTCTTTTGTTCATGGTAATATGGTTTTGTGTTTATAATTTGCAATATTCTTTGCTTTTTATGTATAAGTATTCATGCCTTTGTTATATGCCTTGTGTTTAGTGGGTGGTTCCCCAAAATATGGGGCCACCTGCCCATCACCACAAGGGACTGTTCTCAGCCCTATATAGGTGGGGGTAACCCATAGGTGTTTCATTTGAATTCACTTGGGAGTTGGTGAGAGTTTATTTGAGGTTTTGCAGTGCATTTTGAGATTAATTGGATTTTTGACTTCATGATCTACTTTTGATTTCAAACTTCTGGGATAAATATTGGGATTTTGTCCGCTTGGATTGTCTTGTGATTCAGACAACGCCTTTATTGCTTTTTATGCTCACTGAGCTTTCTTTTTGTTAAAACAGTTTTATGAAAAATACATATTTTTATTTATAAATATCCTGTTTTTGCCCTTGTTACTAGCTGGGTTTGACAGTTTCCCCCTCTAGTTTGCAATTTTGGAACTTTTCAGGACTTTATTCTTGGGAACTTGTAATGTGTCTTGCACTGTGTCCAATGAGAGTTACTGTAAGGGTTCTGCTTTTGCCAAAATTAAAATGGACAGGACCTTTACCATGCCTTGCTGTGCACAGCTGTGCACTCTCAACAGTGCTACTATAAGTATGAACAAACTCCAATGCAACAGATTAGTCATACTCTGACAAAACCTGTAACCTACACTACACAAGTGTAAGTCTTCCTCACCTAACTAAAAAAAAATACATACGTATAATTAAACCTTAATATCATTTGAGATAGTGTGTTAACAACTGTTAAACGTTTAAGAAGGCAGTTAAAAATAAACTGTAGTTTTGTGCTCTTCTTTCCTAGTGTAGCGACATCCTGCCAAATATCTATGATCTCATTCTATTGTGATCATTGGAATACAAATCACACAAAGTGATTTAGAAAAAAAGGAGTGTTTAAGACTGCACAATAGGACTTTTCAGCTTTATTTTTTGTTTTGGTCTGCGTTGTTCTAAAGACAAAAGAACAATTTATACTGCTACTGGCAAATTCTCAGTTGCAGCTGAAACACTGATAAAAACTGCAAACATGCACTTTGTAGTACCGTATGGTAGCTCTTAATGTACAAATTAATGTCACTGTCTAATAACAGCAGCATTTTTTAATACAAGGGAGTGAAGCATTTTCCATAAGAAACACTATTATCAACAAAGAAACCAATATGTAGGGGAAAAAAATGCAGGTGAGCTAGGTAAACTCAAAAATATATACCAACAAACAAGGTACAGAGGAGGAGGTCATATTTTAGGAGTGTGTTATAGACCACTCAATGCGGACAGTAATTTCAACACATTCTTTTAGTAATATTAAAAAGGCAAGTTTACAGATGGATATTATAGTCGTGGGAGACTTTAACTATCTGAATATTAACTGGGATAACCTTGCAAATAGCAGAGCACAAGAGCAAGAGTTTTTAGAAGTAAATCGGTGACTGTTTTTTTTTACACATACAGCTAAAATTCCGTTACAAGGAATATCTTTACAATGAAATTTTCATTACAACTAAGTATTTTTATGGTCCCGACTGTTTCCCCATATGACGAGAGTCTATAGAAATCTTGTTACTACGAAATTCATTCAGAAGATACTTTCATTACAACGAAGTGCCCAAAAGACCTTGAAATGCCTGAATGAATTACCAACAGAGCAGTTAGTTCTGTGGTCGCAGCTCAGTTGTGCTGCGAGTTCTTTGAGCTTTTGTCGTACTGTTTTTTTTTTTTTTTGCTGTTTTTGTTTTCGGTGGTTTTCAGTGATACCTTTTGCTGATTGCTCGTCAACATCTGAAAAACATCCACTGGAATTTAACTCAATGTCACCCTCCTATAGAAATGGCAGACATGAAAAAACGATAACAATTCATATTAGAAAAAAAAAACGTAATTTTTGCTGCTCTCAATTGCGGCAAAAAGAAAAAACATGCTGCCTGTGAATTCAGAATTTCACCATGGACACTGTCAACTTTCTTGAAAGACCGAACAAAAAAAGAAGAAAAATCTCAGGTTGCAAACGTATGCGAACTGCTGCATTTGAAGACGTCAAAAAAGCAGTTTTTATGTGGTTCAGTGATGCTCGTTCAAGAACCATTCCTATTAATGTGGCACTCATTCAAGAAAATGTGAGGTTTCTAAACTTTCTTGGGATCTCCCCCAAGTGGACAACATGTCAAAGAGCATCTGAAGTGCGATCAGCGTGTCTGTGGAAGACTGTTTATCCGTTGCCGGAGCAACAGCAGGCTCACAACTCTGCTTTGGCTCTTCACCAAAGCAAACAGAAAAGATCTCGATGGGTGATGCAAGGAACTTTGTAAATGCAGGAAACAGGATTACTTGGCCACTAACCTGGTCACAACCCTGTCTGACTGCTGTGTCTGTGTATAGGAGAGTGTCAGATCCTGCTACAATAAATAACTGTGCTGTTCCTGTTTCAAGTTGAATAAAGATGGTTTTGATAAAGTACTGAGACTCAGCCTCGTGTTTTGGGGTGCAAGACAGGGACTTATAGCATGACCCTGATATTTTAGGATTTGCTTCTGTGGCACTTCACTGAAGCGCTGTGAGCCTGCTGTTGCCCTGCCCCAGCAACGGACAAACAATCTTCCACAGACGTGGCAATTGTGCTTCTGGACGCACTTTTGCATGTCACCCCATTGGGTGGGGGGCGGGATCCCAAAAGAGTTCAGAAACCTCACAATATGAAGAAGAAGAAAAGGATGATTTGGCTTCTGATTGATAACTGTGCTGCCCACAACATGCTTCCACATTTAAATAATGTTCGTGTTGAATTCCTCCCACCCAATTGCACAGCAGTGCTTCAGCCATTGGATTTGGGCATCATTCGCACCCTGAAAGTGTATTATCGCAAGGAAATGCTGAGAAAAATTCTCGTCAGCATAACTTGTAGTCAGGAGGAGGTGAAAATTAACACGAAAGAAACTATTGAATTGATTGTAAATGCCTGGACGCAAGTTAAAGAAAGCACTATAGTTACAAATACAGAATCCCACTACAATTAAATTTTCATTACAGCGAAATATTATTTAGGTCTCTGGCAGTTCGTTGTAACTGAATTTTACCTGTATTTTAAATCACCAACACAGGGTGAAGCTTGTCTAGATTTATTTTTTTTAAATAATAAGGATAGAATTCAGGGTGTAGAGGTGATTGAGCCACTAGGGTCAAGTGACCATAATATAATACAATTCCCATTGTTTTGTAAGAGTGCAGATGCAAAACCTAAAACTGTTAAGTTTAACTTTGGTAGGACAAATTTTGTGCAAATGTTGCAATGTCTAAAGAGAATAGACTAGGATATGCTTTTAAGTATAGAGACAGTTGAGGAGTAGCGAAACAGGTTTAAAAAAAATTTACATGTAATGCAGGACAGGTACACACCTAAATTTGGAATTAATAGGAAATTAAAAACTTTGCAGTGGGTTAATAAAGAGTTAAAAAAGATGCAAAGGAAAAAACTGCTGTATAAGGTGTATAAGACTAATAACTCAAATGTGAATCTAGGGCATATGAGATCATGAGGGCAACCATTAAGAAGGATATTAGGGAGGCTAAAAGACAGTTGGAGAGGAATATAGCAGATAAGGTGAAAGATGACCCAAATAGATTCTTTCATTATTTTAGTAGTAAAAGATCAGTCAAGTAGGAGTGAAGTGCATCAGGAATAGTAAAGGGGAATTTAAAAATACAGACAATAAAATAGTGGATGCTCCAAATAAGCATTTTATGAAGGTCTTCACAATTGAGGAAGTGGATAACCTTCCAGTGGAAAACGGGACTACTAAGGAGATACGGATTGATTTGGAAATTGTAGAGGGAGAAGTACTGCTCAGATTAAATAAGATGAAATCAAAAATAATCCCCAGGAGTAGATAATATTTACCCTTAAGTTCTTAAGGAGGTTAGCGAGCACATATTAAAAAACCCTTGACACATATTTTTAGGAAATCACAGCACTCTAGGGAAATTCTGAAGGACAGGAAAATGGCAAATATCCCGTTACATAAAAGGGATGACCAGGCAGATCCAAGCAACTATAGGCCAGTAAACTTTACATGCATCACAGCAAAATTAATGGAAGGAATTATTAAGGATAAAACTGAGCAGCACATGGCAAGTACAGAGGTTTTTGTGAACAGTTATCATGGATTCAGAAGAGGGAGATCATGTTTTACTAACATGCTGGAATTCTATAAGGAAGCAACAAAAGAGTTCGATCAAAGTGGAGCTTATGATATTATTTATCTAGACTTTCAGAAAGCATTTGATAAGGTGCCACATGGATGGCTGGGATACAAACTAAAGTGGGAGTGGGAGTAGGGCCACTGATATTTTTAATATATAAATGATTTAAATACTAATATAAGTAACAAGCTGGTTAAGTTTGCAGACAGGTGGTTTGGCAGATAATCTGGAATCCGTTAAATCATTACAAAGGGACTTGGATGGCATATAGGCTTGGGCAGATTTGTGCTAAATGAAGTTTAATGTAAGTAAATGTAAAGTATTACATGTAGGAAGTAAAATGATAGGTATGAATACACAATGGTAGGTCTGAAAATCAAGAGTACACCTTATGAGAATATTAGGAGTCGTAATAGACTCGACACTATCAACTGCCAGACAGAGTTCAGAAGCCAATAAGAAGGGTAAAAGAAAGTTAGGTTACATAGCACGATGTGTAGAGTAAAAGTCCAAGGAGGTTATGCTCAAGCTTTATAACGCACTGGTGAGGCCTCATCTAGAGCACTGTGTGTAGTTTTGGTATCCAGGCTACAAAAAGGAATAGCAGTGCCAGAAAAGGTGCAGAGAACAGTGACTAGGCTCATTTCAGGGCTACGGGAGATGAATTATGAAGTAAGATTTAAAGAGCTGAGCCTTTTCAGTTTAAACAAAAGAAGATTATGAGGTGACATGATTGAAGTGTTTAAAATTATGAAGGGAATTAATACAGTGGATCAAGACTATTATTTTAAAATGAGTTCATTGAGAACACGGGGACACAGTTGGAAACTTGTTAAGGGTAGGAAGTTTTTCTTTTCACAAAGTACCACAGACAATAGGAATAAGCTACCAAGTAGTGTAGTAGACAGTAAGACTTTAGGGACTTTCAAAACTAGACTTGATGTTTTCTTAGAAGAATTAAGTGGATAGGACTGGCGAGTTTTGTTGGGCTGAATGGCCTGTTCTTGTCTAGATTGTTCTAATGTTCTAATGCACAGGTGTTGGACTCCGGTCCTCGAGGGCCGCAGTGGCTGTATGTTTTCATTCTAACAATCTTCTTCATTAGTGAGCCATTTTTACTGCCAATTTCTTTTGCTTTAGTTTTAATTAACTTGACTCAGGCCCCTTAATTGTCTCTTTTTCCTTAATTAGTAGCCAAACAATAATGAGACATCAAACAAGCCACCATATGACCAGCTCACTTGTGCCCATCACACAATATCTGAAAATAAAGAAAGGCGAAGGTCTCAGTAAGGTTGATCTCTCAGGTCACCAAAACATTTTGGCAATGTTCTTTGAAAAAACAGAAAAATCAACAAATTTGGAAATATCTGCTGTGGCAGAATGAGAGCAGCAACAAGCCATTGAATTAAATAATGGGCTTAATTAACAGCAAGAATCAGCTTCTCATTAAGAGAGTGTTTGGAGTGAAATTGGTTTGAAATCCCAGTTCAGCTGGTCATCTGTTGGCTCGTTTCATGTCTCATTTCTATTTGGCTGCCATTTAATGAAGAAACAAATCAATTCAGAGGACTGAAGCCTTAAAAACAGGGCTATTGAAATAAAGGGAAAAGGAGTTAATTAGAAGTGAAAACTGGTCACTGATTAGGAAAAGAGCTAGAACTAAAACCTGTAGCCACTGCGGCCCTCCAGGCCCGGAGTTCGACACCCCTGTTCTAATGAATCAAAAATAAATGTGGCCAAATTGCTGGATAGCATCTCTCCCTCATTGTGCACAGTAGAAGTGTAAATGTTATGATTAAGCTGTATAAGACACTTGTGATGCACACCTTAAGGTATTTGTTAAAATTTTGAATAGGTTTTAAGAGCAAATAAAGTCAAGGTAAGATCTTCTTAGAGTACTATAGTACTGATGGACATTCCTTCTAAAACTGGGAGCATTATAAAGAATGAAAACAACTAATGCAGTGCTTTGATTGATTTACTATATAACACTCACTGGTGACTTTATTAGGTACACCTGTTCAACTGCTTGTTAATGCAAATATCTAATCAGACAATCACATGGTAGCAACTCAATACATTTAGGCATATAAACATTGTCAAAACGACCTGGTGAAGTTCAAACTGAGCATAAGATTAGGGATGACAGGTGTTTTAAGTGACTTTGAACATGGCACGGTTGTTGGTGCCAGACAGGTTGGTTTGAGTATTTCAGTAACTGCTAATATACTGGGATTTTCATGCACAATCATCTCTAGGGTTTATAGCGAATGGCCCAAAAAAGGGAAAATATCCAGTAAGTGGCAGTTCTCTTAGGGAAAATGCCTTGTTGATGCCAGAGGAGAATGGCCAGACTCGTTTGAGCTGATAGAAAGAAAACAGTAATTCAAATAAGCACTCGTTACAACTGAGTTATGCAAAAGAGTATCTCTGAATGCACAACATGACGAACCTTGAAGCAGCAGCGCAAGAGACCACACCGGGTGTCACTCCTGTCAGCTATGTAAGAACAGGCAACTGAGGCTACAGTTTGCACAGGCTCACCAAAATTCCACAACAGAAGATCTGAAAAATGTTGCCTGGTCTCATGAGTCTTGATTTCTGCTGAGACATTCGGATGGTATGGTCAGAATTTGGGGTCAGCAATATGAAAGCATGTATCCATCCTGCCTTGCATCAATAGTTCAGGCTAGGTTTAATGATGTGGGGGATATTTTCTTGGCACACTTTAGGCCCCTTAATACCAATTAAACGTAGTTTAAATGCCACAACCTGAGTATTGCTGCTGACCATGTCCATCCCTTTATGACTGAAGTGTACCCATCATCTGATGGCTGCTTCCAGCAGGATAATGCACCATGTCACAAAGCTCAAATCATCTCAAACTAGTTTCTTGAACATGACAATGAGTTCACTGTACTCAAATGGCCTCCAAAGACACCAGATCTCAATCTAATACAGCACCTTTGGGATGTGGTGGAATGAAAGATTTGCATCACGAATGTGCAGCTGACAAATCTGCAGCAACTGCAAGATGGTATCATTTCAATATGGAACAAAATCCCTGAGGAATGTTTCCAACACCTTGTTGAATCTATGCCACGAAGAACTAGAGCAGTTCTGAAGGCAAGAGAGGTTCAACCTGGTACTAGCAAGATGTACTTAATAAAGTGGCTGGTCAGCGTACATCTACATACATACATACATAAGGGCCATCAAAAAATTAAAAATTTTAATTACAATATGGCATTCAACTAATCACATATCTAATGAAGGTAAATGTATGTCAGTCAGTCATTCTCCAACCTGCTATATCCTAACACAGGATCACAGGGTTCTGCTGGAGCCAATACCAGCCAACACAGGGCGCAAGGCAGGAACAAATCCCGGGCAGGGCGCCAGCCCACAGCAGGACACACACACACAAACACACACACCAAGCATACACTAGGGACAATTTAGGATCAGCAATGCACCTAACCTTCATGTCTTTGGACTGTGGGAGGAAACCCACTCAGACATGGGGAGAACATGCAAACTCCACGTAGGGAGGACCCGGGAAGAGAGGGAGATACCAGCTGTGTAAGCCTGTGTAAAAAGCCAGGGCTCCTAAAAACCATGGATTCTAGCCACTTCAATCAATCAATCACATCAGTTGTGCATCAGTGGCTAAGCGAGGTTCTCTTTTACCGGCAGTTTCATTTTGCCGACGTGCTCACCTCTGTTGTCTATCAGTGGCTAAACGAGTTTCTCTCTCTTCTTTCACTTTGGCAACAGAGTCGCTTTCTTTGAGCTTCATACTGTAGCCTCGCACTTCAGCATTACAATTAACAATATCAAGACTATATGCCATGTTTTGCTTTGATTCTAAAAAAATATCCCTGACAGATTATTTAGGAGAGGAATAAACAATACTTATTAAACTAGTTGTAACAAGTATATAAACGCAGTGGTAACATTTCTGTCTTGCATCTCAAGTCACTGTTGTTTATTCTGTTACACTGGAGATGTCACATGGTCACTGCTTCAATCTCCATGCTCAGAGATGCCTGTGATCCTCTCTGTTCAGTCCACACTAATTTGTCTGATGCAAAAGTAGGTCAGCCCTGGAGATTATTATTATCTCTAGGCTAAACAAGTACTCATTCAATATGCTGCCAAGGACATTTCAACTATAAAGAACACACCATATATTAATTGCATGAACATGCAATTATTATATAATAATGCTAGGTCATGGGATCAACTGAATAAATCCACTATTTTTATTTGCAGAGCTACAGGGAAGAACAGTAGGTAGCATCAGGCACATGGAATAAAGAGAAATCTGCATAGGGCACACATGCTGACTCAAACACACTTGCAAATAAGGTAACTTAAAAACATCCACACAGACATGGAACAAACATAAAAATGCCATATTGATGGAATCTGGTCGAAGAATTAAACTCCAGTCTCTGGAGCTGGAAGACACCTAAAATATTCTATACACTTTTATTTATTACATAATCAAAAAAAAACAAAAAACTGCTGTTTCACTAAATACTAAAGGTTTATTTATAGACTGCTCAAAAAAAATTAAAGGAACACTTGAAAACACATTAGATCTCAATGGGAAAAAATCCTGCTGGATATCTATACTGATATGGACTGGGTAATGTGTTAGGAATGAAAGGATGCCACATCGTTTGATGGAAATGAAAATTCAACTTACAAAGGGCTGAATTCAAAGACAACCCAAAAGTCAAAGTGAAAAAATAAGCGGTAGGCTGGTCCATTTTCCCGAAATTTCACTGCAACAACTCAAAATCGTACTCAGTAGTTTGTATGGCCCGCACACGCTTGTATGCATGCCTGACAACGTCAGGGCATGCTCCTAATGAGACGACGGATGGTGTCCTAGGGGATCTCGTCCCTGATCTGGACCAGGGCATCAATGAGCTCATGGACAGTCTGAGGCGCAACCTTACGGCGTCGAATAGACCAAACATAATGTCCCAGAGGTGTTATATTGGATTTACATCAGGTGAGCATGGGGGCCAGTCAATGGTATCAATTCCTTCATCCTCCAGGAACTGCCTGCATACTCTCGCCACATGAGGCCAGAAATTGTTATGCACCAGGAGGAACCCAGGACCCACTGCATCAGCATAGGGTCTGACAATTGGTCCAAGGATTTCACCCCGATGCCTAATGGCAGTCAAGGTACCGTTGTTTAGCCTGTAGAACTCTGTGCGTCCTTCCATGGATATGCCTCCCCAGACCATCACTGACCCACCACCAAACCGGTCATGCTGAACGATGTTACAGGAAACATTACATTCTCCATGGCTTCTCCAGACCCTTTCATGTCTGTCACATGTGCTCAGGGTGGACCAGCTCTCATCTGTGAAAAGCACAGGGCGCCAGTGATGGCCCTGTCAATTCTGGAATTCTATGGCAAATTGGCAAGTGCCATTCAAGCTCCATAGTGCCAGGCAGTGAGCACAGGCCCACTAGAAGACGTTGGGCCCTCAGGCTCCCTCATGAAGTCTGTTTCTGATTGTTTGGTCAGAGACATTCACACCAGTGGCCTACTGGAGGCCATTTTGTAGGGCTGTGGCAGTGCTCATCCTGTTCCTCCTAGCACAAAGGAGCAGATACCGGTCATGCTGATGGGTTAAGGACCTTCTACGGCCCTGTCCAGCTCTCCTGGAGCAACTGCCTACCTCATGGAATCTCCTCTATGCCCTTGAGATTGTGCTGGGAGACACAGCAAACCTTCTGGCAATGGCACGTATTGATGTGCCATCCTGGAGAAGTTGGACTACCTGTGCAACCTCTGTAGGGTTAAGGTATCGCCTTCATGCTACCAGTAGTGACATTGATTGTAGCCGAATGCAAACCTAGCAAAAAAACAGTCAGAAAAGATGAGGAGGGTAAAATGTTATTAAATGTTTCATCTTGCCATCCAAATACAGAAACAGTAGGTAAATTGGTAAAATGGTAAATGAGAATGCTCAGTTGGCAGGAGGGACAGGCAACATGGTCAAAGGAAAATGGGGATGGAGTGTTTAGGGTGTAGAAGAAGCTTTCTGGGTACATAGATGAGTAAGTGAATAAGTCATGCCACTAGGAAAGAAGGGAGTTGAACCCAAGCCAACAGGCTAAGAGAGCAGGAGGATTTTCTCTGTGCTCTCTTCATTTGGTTATTCTCACTTCATTATATTCAAGTTGTCATTTTAGATGATGAAGTAGGAACTTGCCATGGATACATCATCACCATTAATGGTCCAGTATAAGACCTTCATCATATTCTACAGCAGATGAGGTTTCCCTCTGCCTTGGTGTACTGCGAAGTACTCACCCAAATGAGTTTAAACTGTACTAATTTGGGACTAGAATTTTGTATTCATCTTTTTCCTGTCATTTCAATGAATTTGAAATGCAAAATTAAAAAAAAAATATATGTATATATTTATTTGTATGTTCAGCATTGTGTGTTTCTATCATTTATTTAATCTTTACTCTAGTAATATTGCATTGGCATGTTGAATTTATAAAAGTGAATGCATTTCACAAGAATAAATTGAACAGAATTTCAAAAAATAAAACACATTTTTGGCACTTCCTGTAAAGTTCCCCCACCATACTCATTCAACTGAACTGTAACATTTTGTAAACATATGCAGTATATTGTAAAAGAGATAAGGATAACCCTGAAAACAGTAGTAGAATAAAAAGTAGATTGTTTGTGGATAAATTATTATTGTTCAATACAGCTACAAGTGATGCTCACCTTAGAAATTCTCCTCATCATATGCACACGTACACACATGCACACACACAAACACAGTCAAATTCAAGCAACATGTTTACCCTAGTACTTTCCTCTGAAGTTTTAAATGACTGATTTCTACTGGGATTTTTTGTGCAATATTCTTCCCTGTATACATCTTTTACCTTATTAAGTGTACCATACTGAGAAGGAATGATCCTTTCCACTAAGGTAATGAGTGCAGACAAGGAAAGGATATCTGTAGTCATGCAATACTAAAGAACATTGCCTTGTCTCGGTGCAGCTAAATTTTATAATATCATCATAACCTGGAATTTGCAGTTATCTTCTTCATACCTGTCTGCCCCTAGCTCCAGTCATGTATTGGTAACAACTTGCTATGTAGGGATTTTAGCAAGGATGTCTTTGGATAGAAAATATCATCATCCTGACTTTTTGATTGCATTAGCACCATGACCTATGGCTTTCACTGCTCTTTCTGTAGGAATGCCTTTGGCTGAAAGGAACTTGGCCACCCTTCTTTCTATAAGGAAATAGCCTCTCTTTCCCATATTTTGCAACTATTGAAACAATTTCTTGATGTGCTTGCCATGATGTACTGCTCTTTTCCACTACATGGCTCCCAAAATTACTTAGCCTGTGGGCTTTACCTACTATTTCTGCCAGGAAGCATCACTGCTGCCATCTGTGGCACACTGCTCATTTCCTCTGTTGGAGATAACAGCCTCACTGTAAGCTTTATTACATCACCATCTTTTTCTGTCAGGGAGTTTAATCTCACTTTGTACTACATTTTAATATTTTGTTCACTTCATATGCTTATAGGCACAACTTCAGTATTCATTAATTGTGAGACATTACACTCACTCTCCGACCGGACTTCATACTTTTGCTAGATGCTTTCCCACCAAATAGAAAAAATATTCTTCATTAACCCTGTTGTTTTGTGGCCCATCTTGTCTTACCTCATATGATACTGGAACAATACTTAGGGAGTGAGGCTTATTCCATTTAAGCAAGGACTAAGCACAGATGTGTGTGGGATATATGGAACTACATAACACTCCATAACAGAACCCAAACCATTATCTACTTCATCTTTTTCTTCACATACAAAAGTATAGTCCTAGTTACATTGTTCTCATGCACTAACAGTAAATATACAAATACAGTATTTTTTTTTCCTGATATTAAATTGGCATATATAAACACATACACATTTCGATTAAGTTATAGAATGATTAAGCATTAATTATTTTTAGGGTACTACCAAATTACATCACATGAAAATCTGTGGGCTTGTAAAACAGAATTCTGAAGAGGAAAGGCCACTAAATACTGACCATTAATTATGTATGTTCTGGTTTTATGCACTACTCTTGCACAACATAACATGAGGAAGATATTATCAGCTTCTTTTGTTGTGCACTTCTTTGTGTTTATGACATCCAGGATGTGAGTTAACCAGAAAAAAACTGTAAAAGTGGAAGTACAGGCTTTGACAACCATACAAAACACAGCATGTGAATTAAATTAATGCATTGGGACATAAAAAGCTCATAACTCGTTGTGTAAGTAAGTAGACACATTGTCCCTTTAACTTTTACACTGGTGGCTATTAATGCACATTGCTGTATATACAGTACAAATACCATATAGTAACCAAAATTATCTTTTTCATCTGAATCTCCTGTATATCCATACATGGTCATAACCTTTGCAGACAGACACTACATGATGTAACTTAATTTCATTCTGCTTTCAAATATTAAACGTTTTTTGCTTCAAAGTACTTATCCATATTTTAAGGAAAAAAATATTTTTTTATTTGAACACAAACATCATCATAGATGTTTAAATAATTGAAATGTATTCAATTAGCATACATTTTAATGGTCCCTGAGTAGAAGGTTCATCCTTTTTATAAGTGGAACAATTCCAAGATTTTACATTGGTATGTATATTTAGCATAAATGATATTTTACGGTGGTGATTCTAAATTGGCCCTAGTGTGTGCTTGGTGTGTGGGTGTGTTTGTGTGTGTCCTGCGGTGGGTTGGCACCCTGCCTGGGATTGGTTCCCTGCCTTGTGCCCTGTGTTGGCTGGGATTGGCTCCAGCGGACCCCCGTGACCCTGTTTGGATTCAGCGGGTTGGAAAATGGATGGATGGATGGATATTTTACGGGAGAAATATATGCACAGTATGTGTGTGTGTGTGTGAAACAATAAAAAAAAAAAAGCGCACAAAGCCTGCCTATCAAATACATAAAATGTGTGTGAATGAAGAATATTTGTAGATGGCTTTCATACTGAATGCAAGGATGCCCAGGCTGAGTACATTGGAGGAAGTCCAATCAAAAGTTGGAATGAAAAGTACAGTAGACCTAACAAAGAGAAATACTGAACCTATTCAGTAACATGTTTCACTTTAATCAACAATACATTTTGTATTCAAAATATTACAAAATGATAAACTATATATTTCCAAAAACAAATAAAAAAACTTTAGAAAATATAACCTTCAGCTTACCGTTAGTTTTAGAGAAGACTGCAATAGCTCCATTCACTAGACCAGCGTACAAGTAATTTGATTTGTACATGAGACTTGTGACTGATGACTTGTCCGGCATGAAGAAATGTTGAAGACGTACCTTTTTAGATCCTTGACTACTTTTATATACACAGATACTGTAAAAGGGAAATAATTATTCAATTAAACTGCAAATATTTAGCTTTTTCAATAAGCAAAGTAAAACAATTTAAATAATAAACTGCTCTAAGAAGACATTTTTATAGTGTTTTTAAGATTACAAAATTAAAGAAGGCAACCCTGACATATAACAGAAATACAACTGCTCTTATACAATAGCCTGAAGAAAAAAACTCTTTTGGACACATTGAAGTTTTTCAGAATTATGTTATGTTACATAGAAATACACTCACACATGCATTTCCACACACAGTGATGAAGACTATCCAGATGAAATGTTTCATATTTAACACTCTTCTCTGTTTTTTCAGTAATAACCTTTAGCTATTTCTCATATAAAATAACTACTGTAACCTAATGCCATTGTGCTGCTATAATGTGGAATGGTGGCTCTGCACAGTCAGTCTAGGCAATATTCTAAAATTGTATGAGTAGCCATCTGGAGCAAAAAGGTAGTATCACATTCACTGCAGCTTTAGTGAGATGGCAGAATGCTTCACTTAGACAGGATTAAGTCTCTTCTCTATGTGCGTGTGTTTACACTTGTAACATCTATGGTTTTTACAAACCTACTGCAGAAATTCACAAATTGTGTCATACTGATGATAAAGGCAGTTTTGATGCAGTGTTCATAGTAAACACTATAAAATAAACAGTTGATTAAAAAGACATTTACCTGCTTTAAAGTACAAATGTATAGTTGTAATAAATTACAATGATCTCTCTTATATTTTTAAATTACACAATGAAAAGCACCTGCCTTTTAATCATATTAGTTATTTTTACACAAAATTCAAAATTACTTTAACAACACAATTCTTCTGTCTTATTCCTATCAAAAAGCACATACTAGCTCCTCATTGACAGGTAAGCTTCAGGGAAATCTTTTAGTCACATACCCATTCAGAACATGTACTTGAAACAGCTATGCTAAACTCATATTAGAGGCATACAGCAGATTAAACTGATGATTGGAAATCCCTGACATGCTATGTCCAAGTCACACATTTGACATTGTGTTATTTTTAATTTTTTTTTAAAAGCATAACAGATATTTCAGATAATTATTTTGAGATGAAGCAGTGTGTGTTACAATTAAAATGTTATGCCTCACACATAGTTGTTTACTTGACATATTCTAAGGTTGTAACTGTGAAAACTCGGAGAAGAAAATCTCAAAATAATCACCACCCCTCTACAAAAAGAGATGGAATATTTCTAAGACTGGACAATTTCTTCAAGCTAATGTAGCCCCTCCTTCTTCCAATGCAGACCAGCTTTAACAAATTGTGGATTATAATTTGTTACCGTACTTTAAGGTTTGTGAATCTAGACTTTTTGAACGCATATATTGTATAATAAAATGCATGCCCTTTCATCCAACAAAGGTTGGTGAAAATTTAATTAGTTAAAAAATACAAATTCAACCTTATAAAACGTTTCTGAAAATGTAAAATTTTCATTGATTTTAAGCAGAGAAAAAAAAGATACTATGTCACAAAATGGACAGAAACATTAACATGAATAAATTTAGTATGTGCACATGCTAGGATAATTCAGGTAAATCACAATGATCAGATCATTGTTTATAAACTGTATTCTTAAAATAACAAAGTTATGTTAATGATTATTATCTTTACAGAATGGATGGGCTTAAGACATAAATCACTAATGGACTGGCTAATGTAACAGGTCAGCAACCTCACATTAACTAAATCCTGTTGAAAGTGAAAAAAGTAAGCAACGATTTGATGAAATCATCATTTGTCTCCTAGAGTTTCATGGAGTTATCATTATAACAACATTTATTACTAGCCTGTGATGATGATTCTGGAAAGCATTGATAATTGCTTAGATTAATGTGAAATTAAAGAGTTACTGGTTAAATGTATGCACTTTGAACTCCTAGCAAGTAATGGCAGACCACCTTGGATTATACCATTAAGGTCTTGTATCAGGAAGAAGCTATATATCTAGGTGGACTTGACTGTAGTATATACAAAATTAACTGTTTATTTCCAATTTGTACTTCAGGTGGGTTTTGCTTCACTTATTATTCTCTGAATATGAGTCAAAGGGTATTTATATTTTTTAACCTTATTCCAAAATTATTAATTACTGTAAATCACCTTCCTTCCTCCATGCCCAAGCAAATGGTAGGTGAGTTTGAGACCATCCTGGATGAAGCATCACCCTCTGGGAAAGCTTCCCAATCCTCTTGTTCATCCTCATGTGAGACATAAACCATACAAAGAATTCGAGATTCCACATTGAAACATTCAACAACTTTATGGCTTGAACTCTGCAGAGTTAAAATCGATATTTGACCCATCTGATTTGTGCAACTTGCAATCTGAAGAAGAAAAAAAAAGTTGGGTTGAAATATAGAGTAAATTGAAAGGATAAGAATGCTACCAAAGCAAGGATTTTTGCTTGTATCATTAAATAAATTAACTTCAATTTGCCTATCTTACCCACAAACAACCATAGGCAACTGATGAGGAATCTGATGTTTGTTGAAATCCGGAAAATGGCTCAGGATTATGAACAGCACATTCCACCTGTTTTTAGGAAAGAAAACAGATGAGTAATATAACAAGAGCCTGTACACATATACAGGTAATGTGGCAAAATACTAAAATCTGAGATAAAACACTGATGGGCTACATTATCATTACATGTAAAAAGCATTAACTATGTACTTGCTTATTTGCACCTTATTATTCCCCATTATAAAATTTGATACTCCCAGAATGCTATACATGTTGGAGTATTGATCATTGATCAGTTGATCATTACTGTGATTTACGTTTGTATTTCAAGTTGGAAAAAACATTTCCTGAATTTATCAGTTTTAATTTTTTTTCCTCAGAATGTGCCTGCCAACATGAGATTGCAACATGACATTACACAATTAGTTCTGTTAATTAAAAACAACCCCATTTTTACCTTGACAGGATTTAAAGGTTGCCAGATAATAAAAGCCTTCTATATAAAGAATACCTGACACTTCCTTGCTTCTTTTATTTTTGATTTCTCCATTTCTTTGTTACAGGTATACAGAGTGATAATCATGCTCCACAAATATTGTTAATCTGTTTACAGTTTTCTCACGACTGCTTTAAATTAAGAATAAAATGGTTTCCATTACATAAATTAAGAAAAGACAGACCACTAATATAAGACATGCACTTTGTTGCTTCTGTGTTGGCAAGAAGCAAATCTTGGCAAACATGTGCAAACATTGTGTGATCAATCAGAAAATACTGATTCTTCAGTATGAGTAAGCTGCACACCTTTATTCATTTAGTCAGTGGTTTATGCCGAATCAGAATGACAGAAAAAGATAAAACAAAAGAGGACATTTTCTATTATACAAAAATACAATCAATTATCATTTAACATACTTAATTTAAGAAGTATCTCCCTCATCCCAGACATGATTCTGGGTTTTTGTTCAAAGGGAATTGTAAAAGACTTGGATACAATAAATATAAATTAGCATACAGTATAGGCGCTGTTAAGAAAAGCTGTTGTGTGTTGGGAAAATGTGGCTTTAAAACCTCTATTAATATCCAAACCTGCATCCTGTTCAGCATCATGGGGGCAGAGTCTAACCTAGTAGCAATGAATACAAAGTGAGAACTAACTTTACTGCAGAGGACATGTACATACACATATCCACATTCACTCATATCAAACCAAATTAGAGTTGACATTTAACACAAATTACTCGTCTTTGGGATATGGGAGGAAAAATGATTTTGGAGAGAAACCTTCACAGACGTACAGTATAAGAATGTGTAAGCTCCACGATGGGCCAAGGTTTAACTTAAGTGCTCTGCGATAATGAGGCAACAGCTCCAGCCACTGTTCCTACAGGTCACCTGGATTTAAAACCTTAATAACACAACTGTATTCTTATTTTAGATTAACTCTTTTCCAGACTTACTGTATATGTGCCTCAACTCTTTATAGCAAGATTTAAAGATGATCCAGAATATGAGAGGGTGCGCAGCATAAAGAACATTATGTTAGTCCAGTTTCTGGTTTAAAGCTTTTGAATACTTTAAGTCAGTAATCCCCAAACATAACCATTAATTTGTTTAATCACTTTAATCAGATGTTTAAGACAGTAAATAACCAGAGTTAAAGACACATTTTCTTCTACAAATGCTACTTAATGTGCAACAGGGAAAGCTGGCCCTGCTTTACAGTAACTACCTCTTCTACGTTCAAACAAGTGGAGTCAAAATATATAATGGGGAACCCCTTCTTAAACAATCTCTAATAACATACTCTGCACTCTCCCTGTGCCTGCGTGATTATTCCTTGGGGTACTCTAGTTTTCCTTCCACAAGTCAGTTTAATGTGCGAGTGTGAGTACTTTCATGAATCTGTCTTGCAATTGACTGCTGCCCTGTTCACATCTATTTCCTGCCTTGTGCACAGTAATACTGGGAAAGGACCCAGCCCTCATAACCTTAAATTGTCTTAAGCAGGTTTGAGAATGGCATGTTATGATTAAGAAGTTAGCGAAGAAACAGCAAATTTACTGAAACCATAATGATGCAAAAAACTCTGGTTTTATTTTTTTTCATGATTATTTTTTAAAATAGGCCTTTTAATGTATACATGTGGTGTTTTTCAAATCAAACTCATTTCTTCAAGATCATGGTATATATTAATTTGCCACATGCAATTGTATTCTAAAGTGAAACATATTTTACAAATTAAAAGTAAAATAAATAAGTAGCCTGCTCTTGTATTTTTACAATGGAGCTAATGTAACTGGACTACCAATACTGATGCTCTGTGCAAGAGAAGACAGAGCCGACTATACTTCCTTAGAAGGCTGGCGATGGCATCTTTCAACATCTGCAATAAGATGCTGCAGATATTCTATCAAACGGTTGTGGCGAGCGCCCTCTTCTACGCGGTGGTGTGCTGGGGAGGCAGCATAAAGAAGAGGGACGCCTCACACCTGGACAAACTGGTGAGGAAGGCAGGCTCTATTGTAGGCACGGAGCTGAACATTTTGACATCTGTGGCGCAGCGACGGGCGCTGAGCAGGCTCCTGTCAATCATGAAGAATCTACTGCATCCACTGAACAGTATCATCTCCTGACAGAGGAGCAGCTTCAGCAACAGACTGCTGTCACTGTCCTGCTCCACTTACAGACTGAGGAGATCATTCCTCTCCCACACTATGCGACTCTTCAGTTCCACTGGGGAGTTGGTAAATGGTAACATTATACAATGTTATTGACTGTTATACCTGCCTCGCACGCTCCACCTTGCACTTTTTAACTTGCACTGTGTTTTTATCACTCTTTAATTAATATTGTTATTATTAATCCCCTTGGGGATTAAGAAAGAAAGAAAGAAAGAAGAAAGAAAGAAAGAAAAGAAAGAAAGAAAGAAGAAGAAAGAAAGAAAGAAAGAAAGAAAGAAAGAAAAGAAAGAAAGAAAGAAAGAAAGAAAGAATCTATCTATCTATCTAGTACTGGGATCCCAATGTGGAAAAAAAGCCTCAACACTTACAGAATATGTCCACTTTGAAATAGCAAAGATTTTCATTTAAGAAAACTTGCTGTCTGTGTTTCTAAGGGAAGTTTGTGACAACAAAAGTTAACTGGAAATAATAAACTTCATCACAGATTCTTTGGTACTATTTTCTGGTGGTAACAATACATTTCTTGCTTGCTTTTCTGCTCGCGGCGGGTGTCGTGAGTAGAATTATGACAATGACCTCCCTCACTATATATTGCATAATATCTGGCTTTTGCAGGGGTTATATTCTGCCATAGCTTGTAAAAATATACAGATGCATGTTCAAATCATATGATTATTTTAACTTACTACTTTGACTAAAAATATCATTTTTAACCTTTTAAAACAAACAAAAAGGAAATCTAGCAGACAACAGTCATTTCTGTTTGTGGTTAATACATTGTTGTTAACACTAGAATTACCAGAGCCTACGAAAAACTTGTAGATCCGGCCCACCTTAAATTGCTTCTTAAATCCGTTCACACCTCTCTGCCAGTGTCTTTTGTCCTCTAAATGTTCTGATTATGACAAGCTGCCAGCAGCTGGCTATTCCATCCCCCCTCCGACTTAGAACGTGCACGAACTACAAGCACAGCACAAGTACAGACACAAACCAAGTGCATGTGTGTACTGTATAATATTAACAAAAAGAACAGCTTACTACTGAAAATGGCAAATATAGGAGTGAGTGGGGATCGAGCCGGGAACTCTTGATTACACTTGGTTTGTGTCTGTACTTGTGCTGTTACTTAGAGAGTCAGATCGGGGGGAGGGGTGATGTTAGAGTGCGTGAGCTTATTCAGTGCAGCAGGAACAACGCACATGTTGATCTTTTTTTTCTTTCAGTACATGTGCCTTCCCTGTTTATTTGTATATCTCTGCCTGTCTATCTCTCTATTACGCAGTGCTCTGTCTGTCTGTGTGTTATGGATCTTGAAAAAATAAGTTATAAGGCCAGTTGTTCACGTTAATTGCAGTCTCAATTGTTAAAAAATATTTTAAAAGGTGCATCCCACATGAAAATATAACGATCTCATTAACTGACAGTGCATACCAATTTATAAATTTTATGTCCGTTTGAGGTTAAAAAGAAAGAAAGAAGTAACACTTTATCCCCAGTGGGGAATTGAACTCATGTCTGTGAGGCACAGCAAAGCTACTCTGAGAGGCAAATCTTAGCACGCTACGCCACCGAAACTGTTGTATAGTTCTTGAAGCTTTTGTGAAAGTGTTTATTTGATCTTTGGAACTCAGGCTTTACACATTCTATAGTTTATGCCTACATTTTGTAACATTTATTACTAAAATATGAAAAAGTTTCTGTTTTAACAATGTGTTTATACAGATTACTGCAGAAACGGTACACACATGAAATGCGTGTGTTCCAAATAACAATCTATTATTTCCACTCTAAAACTCCACTTCACTTCCAGATAATCAATCAAGGCATGAGCTGGGAAAAATTCGTGCACGTTTTAAGTCGGAGGGGGGGATGGAATAGCCGGCTGCTGGCAGCTTGTCTTAAATCAGAACATTTAGAGGACAAAAGACGCTGGCGGAGAGGTGCGAACAGATTTAAGAAGCGATTTAAGGTGGGCCGGATCTACGAGTTTTTTCGTAGGCTCTGGTAATTCTAGTGTTAAAGGACAAATTAAACTGGCATTTACAACAAACACAAAAGTATGTAGGGGTGTACTAATGGCACTAGTGCAGATGTTTGTAATTGTCAATGTTATAAAGAATGTTCTAAATAATTCACTTGTGGTTTAAAATTGGTGTCAAATGGTAGTGTTTAAAACTGCAAAATATGGGGAAGAGACTTATCCCGTTCAATGAATATGCATGAACAACAGCTAATCATGACTCATGAAATAACCTGTACCGGCATTAAAGCACGAAGGCAAGGCATTCAATTCAAATACTGAACCTACTGCCAGGAGGGTAACTCACAATATTGTGATTTAATGCCGAATTCAGAACTCTATGAAAATTCATTATTGTGCACATTTTTTGGGGCTTCAAATTTTAATATAGGCTCCTGCTGGAGAAGTGGACAAAGTGGGTGCTATAAATGAATGGATTTCCACTATACATTTACATGATTTGTGTATGCAGTTTATTTTGTGATGAATACAACTAATATCCAGTTCTATTTTTGCAAAACATGTTTATACGGTTTACTATTTATTTGATAATAACATCAAAAATTGAATTTCTTTTGGTAGCACCCTCTCCTTGAAACATTTCTAGTGTGAGGAAGGAAATTCACTTGATTTAGGACACTGAATTAGGCTGCTTCGTTCTAGGCAGAGTGTCAGTCAAAACACAGAACATTTGTTTTAGGAATGGCTTTCTCATTTAAACAGTCACAATATAGTACATTCGGGCCCCATCACTGTTGTGTCATTGGTAAACTTGATGATGCCATTTGAGAGGTATTTTGTATAAAGGTTGTGAGGCAACAGGGTTGACATAAGTAGGCTGAGCACACATCCCTGTGGGGCAGAGTGCTCAGCATGGTGGTGCTAAAGATTTTATTCCAAATGTAGACTTCCTTCGGTCTCTCAGTCAGAATACAGTTGCATAAACAAGTATTAAAATACTGATTGCTCAGCTTCCCTATTAGCTTCTGAAGGATTACAATATTGCTGTACTGAAACCAATGAACAGCATCCATACATAGGTGTTCTTTTTATCAAGTTGGGACACAGCCAGGTAAAAGGCACAGGATGTGGCATCCTCGGCAACTTGGTTGGTTTGAAAAGCAAACAGTGAGGTTGGAAGATTAGCCTTTTGATGCACTTAATGATGACAGGTATGATGGTAGCCTTGAAGCTTCTGAGGACAACCATTATCCTTAGGGAAAACTTGAAGATGTTTGTGATGCAACTGGACAGGTGTCGTGAACATTTCTTGAACACATGACCAGCTACGTTGTCCAGTTCAGCAGCTTTGCATAGATTTACTCTGGATAGATAGATATATTCATGTCATTTGTGGACAGACATTGCATCTAATCCTCAGAAGGACTGGTCTTCCTCACAGGCACCTAATTCAGTGATGTGTATAGAAAATGTGTATAAAAGTTGTTCAGTACATCTGGGATGGAGGAGCCACTTTCATTGGTGCATTGTGAGATTTTATAATCAGTGATAGCCTGGAAGTCTTGCAACATGTGTTGCATGTCTCTGGGGGTCCTCAAAGTCACCTTGAATTTTCCATTTGCAGGCATGCTTTGCTTATGTGATATTAAGTGGCAAGTTTGCCATCACTGTCCTGATGGATGTCATGTCCACTGACGAGCAAGCAACAACACAAGTTTTCAAAGCACACATACTTATAAAGACATTCACAGTTTCCAGTTAGCACAAGTGATGACGTTCTTGGAGGCAGTGATTTTACTTATGCACTTGTTAATGTAAGTAGGGATAGATAAGGAATATTCCTTTAAGTTGGTGAGATGTCCATAGGCGGTAGCATCCTTGACCATATTCCAATCTGTACAACTGAAATTAGTGTCAACGGGTCTTTGACCAGAAGGTCACCACTCAGCAAACATTTAGCAGACATCTTTAATAAGCAAAATCTTTAGAACGTCCTCACATGACTATGCAATTGATCTACCACCAGGTGCTCTGTTAGCTAAAGTAAAACTTTGCTCTTTATCCTGTCCAGAATCGCAAGGCTATGGAAGAATATGTTTAGGAAATTTTAAAAAAATAAAAAATAAAAAAATAGAAAAAAAGGTATTATCAGACCATCTGGCAGTTCAATAGGTGCAGGTTTTTATTTTGTTTAAAAGAAACACTTTGCATAGATTATCAAGAACTATATAAAAAAAACCCTTTAAGAACAATTATCCTTTTCTATTAATCTCCTCTTTACGAAATCAAGTCACTGACTTCCATATTTTTACAAAATTAAGTTTAAGAAGTGCATATAAGTGAATATCAAAAAGGCAAGAAAACAAATGGAAAACTATATTCAATTTAACTACCATATATTCTGAATACCAAGTAATCTCATATACTATAGAGACAAGTGTGATTCAGGAAAAATTATTTTGTTGATTATGTTCTTGGTATTGATCCCTGCTTTGTTTAACAATTCTGTTTTATTTTCTGGTCCTCTTTGCCTTGTTCAGCTTCATGTTAAAAACCTACAGCAGATTAATCTACTATAGTTGTAAAGGATTATATTCACTTTTGTGAAGAACTGGCAGAACAGAAAAAAACAATTAAGTGTTATCCAAATGATAAACTCTGGATTTTAAAACAAAGATAATTTAGGCAAAATGAAAAGCATTCTCTTTGGGACAGATAAACAAATGTAAACACGTTCGGATAACTGTTAAGAAACAACAGAAGCTAAAAATTACTTTAAGAACAAAGAAGACATTTTGTTTCATAAAGGAAAGATTACTGATGCCTGTTTTGGATGGAAATACATTTTCAACTACCACCATTTTGATGATATAAGCTCAACAGTTGATTATGACTTTATTTAATATTTGCAGTTACAACTACCGGGAAGCTGTACCACAGTGCTTTACACAAATGGGGAGGTGAGAGAATTTCATAGGATGGTGAAGTCTAAGGGCCAGTTTATACTTCAATCTCAGAATGTGTACATGCATGCATCATGGCTGCCATGCATTCCCAGCCTTCTTTTGATGCGTTCTCTGCGCACATCCTAAGAAATTAACACGACGTGTGTGCAAGATGCAGTAACAGCAAAAATATGGGTGGTATGCGTGTGCAAGTTTTGGTATATGATGTCAGCATTGTTTTTTTACTATCAACATGTAATGGTAGGCTTGCAGCTCCAACAGAATCAATTTGCATCCTTTGATGTTTAATGAATGGTTCGATGTGGTGAGGCAAATAATCAGACTTAAATCCTGACAGGTTGGCATGGTGGCGCAGTGGTAGTGCTGCTGCCTCGCAGTTAGGAGAGCCAGCTTAACTTCCCGGGTCCTCCCTGCGTGGATTTTGCATGTTCTCCCGTGTCTGCGTGGGTTTTCCTCCGGGTACTCCGGTTTCCTCCCAAAGTCCAAAGATATGCAGGTTAGATGCATTGGCGAGCCTAAATTGTCCCTAGTGTGTGCTTGGTGTATGGGTGTGTGTGTGTGTGTGTTTCCTGCCCAGGGTTTGTTACCTGCCTTGCGCCTTGTGTTGGCTGGGATTGGCTCCAGCCGACCCCCGTTACCCTGTAGTTAGGATATAGCAGGTTGGATAATGGATGGATGGATGGATAAATCCTGACATGCAAATGTCTTCATGGTGCTTTTCTTCATCTATTTCTCTCATAGGCAATATAAGCATTACAGTAATCCCTCACTTATCGCGGGAGATAGGTTCCAAGGCTGACCGCGATAACTGAATTTCCGCGAAGTAGGTACACCATTTTATTTAATTATTTAACGTGTATTTGGACGTTTTAAAACCCTCCCTGTATTGTTTACAACCCACCCTTTACTCTATTAATAACAGGGACAACTGCTAAGCAATATGAAATCGGTAGATAAGTTTACACTTACTGTATAGCGAAGTACACGTAGCTATATATGACGTGATGATGGTGATGAATATGCTGCGCAGTAAAAATGATGACGATGAAGGTGATGATGAGTTTTACTGTGCAGCCGATGACTGTATTTAACGTCTCTTCAGACGGCGGTGGCATTTCCTGGGGCACCTCCTCCACGGTTTCCGAAGGTGTATCCGTAGTAGTAGTAGTAGTAGTAGGAACTGGCTCTTTTTGCGAGGCTGCAAAAACATTGTGATCGGCAGTTGCTGCCGCTGCTTCTTTTTCCGGTCGAAGAGCAACTTGTAGGCGGTCATGACATCGTCGACCTTGTTGCAAGGATTCCTAAAGCAGATTCCATCCAGACTACTGCCTTATCATGTCCACTTGCAACTCGTTTTGCGCCCTGGTTAAAGGACAAAGCGGCCGTAGATCTTATATGCTTTTCCTCCTTTTCAAATAAAAAGAATCGTGGACTCATTGATGCTGTAATGGTGTCCTGCAGCAGTGTAGCTGTTCCCTTCCTTCAACATATCCAAAACTTTTACCTTTTCTGCAATCATTTGCATCTTCGGTTGGCGCTTGGACACAGCCCCTGAAGCAGGAGCACGTTAATGCTGAATGAGTGAGATGAGACTTCCTGGTTAATGCAGCACTCCGTCGCTGAGCCAATCAGCAGCACACAGGAACTTAACTGCGTGCTCTGATTGGGTAGCTTCTCAGCCATCCGCCAATAGCATCTCTTGTATGAAATCAACTGGGCAAACCAACTGAGGAAGCAAGTACCAGAAGTAAAAAGACCCATTGTCCGCAGAAACCCGCGAAGCAGCAAAAATCCGCGTTATATATTTAGATATGCTTACATATAAAATCCGCGAAGTCGTGAATTCGCGAAAAGTGAACCGCGAAGTAGCGAGGGATTACTGTATAGGCCTATACTCCTCATATTCCCCATCATAATGAGATGATACATTTAAAGGTATCACATGCTCTCTCAACATTCTGTGTTGCTGTGTTGTTTGCCGAGCAGCAAAACAGTGAAACTAGATGTTTTCTCCCTATGATGATTTCTTGCACTGACACCTGGTGGAATCCTCCAAATTTACTTAAAGTATGTGCACAAGTATAGATGGTATGATGCTTGTGTAGCAGCAGCGTTCTCAAGCTCATGCGCCACGTAACGTTAAGTATATCCCTGGCTTTACAAAGCTCGATGAAGTGATCTAATTAGGGGAAGGGACCTCAAAAAATGCCATGTCGCGCTCTCAGTAATTCTGTGTCAGCATTTCAATCATTCTCTAAAAGAGTACAGAATGCTGAAACTTTGGAAGAACTCCAAAATCCACTGTTGAATTAAATGATTATTGTCTAGTGGCTCTTATGTCACTCTTGGCAAAATATCTGGTGTGGCTGGTTCTTGCTTGTCTTACTTTACAGATTGGCTCCTCTTTGGATCTATTGCAGGACAGGATTGTTGAGTGCTGGATGTGATCATGACTGTTCTTTATATACAGTATGCATTTAGAGTAACCACACTTCTTTGTGAAAACACTGTTTACTGAATTTACTTCAGGCTTTAACTGCATTAAGCCTGATAACCTTTGCAGAAAATTACAGGACTTACAAGTGGACCCCAATCTCACCCTATGGATTATGGACTTTCTTTTTAACAGGAAGCAGTTTGTAAAGGTTGATAATTATATTTCTGCAGTCCACCATACATCAATAGGAGCTCCACAAGGTATTGATTGACTTTAAGAATGTGGCAGATTTTGAGGATAAGGCCAAGAGGATGCAGCAGTGGAGTCCAGTGGAGAACCTTCAATTACAAGTCAGGAAGATAAAAGACCGGCTCATTGACTTTATAAGAATTCTGAACCAGTACAACCACTTGTTCTTAATGGACAACAAGATGAGTTCGTAGCTTTAAATACCTAGGAACCATCTGGTGCAATAGCTTGAACTTTAATGAAAACATGCAGTATATATTTATAAGAAATGGCAACAGAGCAGCTATTTATTAAGAAGGCAGAGGAAAATGAACATTTCTGCTAGCATACTACAGAACTATTATAAAGTACATGTCATATTGGTAGCATACTGACATTTCCACTCCTGGTCCGGTATGGGGGTCCATCTGTGACAAACAACAATAAACTTAGGAAAATACCCTATTGAGTGTCTGACCCCTGTGGACAATCACAATTTGGACTTCAAGAGTTGTATAACAAAAGAGCAAACAGAAAAGTGGATATAATTATAAAGAACCAGATACACTGTTTGAATATTTGTTTCTAAATGTTACCTTCTGGGAGGCAATACTTGTTGCCAAATGACTGTAATAAAACTTTTAAACAGGCCAAATTTTGTTGAAATAAGTAACTACTAAAGAATTCTGTTTTTATGCATGTATGTTTGTATGAATTTGCTTTTGTTTGTTACTGATTGGCTCAAAGCAAATTTTCACTTGAGGAAAATAAAGGTAAAACTAACTAACTAACTAACTAACTGGAAGACATTTATTAAGTGTTTCATGCCCTTCATTTGAATAAGAATCAATAGGTGTATTTTTACTTTGAAATTAATCCAATCTATGTCTAAATATCAAAAACTGAAATACTAATAAAGAATCTTAACAGTGTCTATGTAAATATTATTTTTGAATATTTATAAACATTAACATACACACTCTTCTAGGTAACTTCTATTTTCAAGAATATAATAAACACAGGTACTGATCTAAAACCTACCTTAAATTCCTGGAGTTTGGACATTACAACAGGCATATATCGGACGAGCAAAGGATGCTTCTGCTTTTTAATTTGATTACCATCATCTTCAGAAAAGAACCAGCTATGTTGGTTTTCTTCCTCTGTAAAGTAAATACTATGAATTTGTACGCTTAAATTAAAAATGTATTATTTCATTCAACCATTTTTAAATATATAAAAACAACACCAAAACAGTCATGGCTCAGTCATGTTAACAAAATGTCATAAATCTGAAATTTAAAATGATGAAACTAGCACATAAATCCAAGACATATAGTATGGATTTCCATTGAAATGACAAGTGATTACAATAAATATTGACACCAGACACAAAACACTCTTGTTTTAACCAAATATTCCAATCAAAGTTCCTGTTTTAAGAGGGAGAGTATATTAAAGTGTGTCTACATATATTCAGTTTTTTCTTCTGAATTTGCTAACTACTCTCAGCGACATCTCCAAGAGAACATTATCATTTGTTGTTCTTCTGTCTTATCCAAAGTGCAGTGCACTATTACAGCCTCAGTTAGGTTCAGAACAGTGACTCACTGTTGTATGGATCTTCTGTTACAGGCAGCTAACCTGCTGATTTCTCTTAACAGGACAGTAGATGTATATAACATAGTTTAAGACTGTTATGAGCCACAAATAGCAATTTCTGATTTAACTTAGAAATTCACAAGTAATGTAATGATCATATGTCCTTTTACTTCACAAAACATACATCAGATGGTTCAAAGACAGTGGTCCAATAAAAAAGGAGGAAATATTTAATGTCAGAGGCAATACAAATGCAACAAGAGGTGCACTACCATGGAGCAGTAAGCCCTGTACATATATATATATACCAAGTACTTTAAAACTGCAATAGGGAGGGCATTAGTAAATGACAGAAGTTAAAGACCTAGATATAACCTGAAATTTCCATTCATTGATGAATATTCCTCTCCATAGTGATAAAGAATGGGACAACAAGTAATTGGAAAGTGCCTGAAATACTTCCTTGCCAATACACAGCATATGGTCCTAGGACATATAAAAGTAAAGGAGGCCAATTATATTTCTCTAGCCCATTAGATAGCGGAACACAGTTCCCAAATCAAGGAAAAGGGACTGTATTACCCAGAAGCTGCCGATAGACGAGGAGGTAGAGGAAATCCAAAGAGTGCAGTAGTCTTGGGAGCCAGCAGAGGGCATGGTGACTTGGTGCCTCTAAATCCTATTAGGCCTACTCCTCACCCAAGAAGTAACTTTGGAGTTTGGCTGCAAGTGACTCCAGGAGTGGATTTAAATTTGACACATACCTTTTGAGTCTGGAGTTGGGAAGTAAAATAGGGAAAGAAATCATGAACTTCATAAAAAGAGACAAGGACTGTGTGGTAGAGAGTGAAGGGGTATGGAAGTGAAAAAGGCAGCAATTTTAGGTGTCCTTTTGATGCATGCAAATGTGTGGGATATCACGTCTGATATACAGGTTTATAATGTTTTTTTCAAATGTTGTACCTTCCCTGCCTATTCTGCACTGCTGCTATTATTACATAACAATATTATTACGTAACATAAAAGAAAAAATGAAGGGTCTCCATGCTTGATGACACAAGTACTATTAAAATATCATGAAAATACATAATATCAAGAAATATCACCCAGATGACTGACTCTCAACTGTCCCATGGTTCTAGTTTCTGTATTTTGTAATTAAACTCCTACCACCCAAAGAATAAAACAAACCACAAGCAATATGGCCTTAATTTTTAGGAAAGATATTCTTCCTGGACACATACTGAACCTGAGATGTTTCATACTGTAATATACTGGAGTTAATTACTATAAAAGAGATTGTGGTATTGCTAGCAATTAAACCCTGCACTACACTTATTAAGTTAGAAATCATTTTATTTGTAGAGTCTAACATGAATGTGTACATCTCTATGGCAAGTTGTTCTGCTATTGTCTTTGGATCATGGACAAAAAGTTAAAAACGAACCTAACCGCTGTGATCAAAGCTCAGCTGTAACAAACTATAATTACCAAACAAAGATTTTTAAAACAATTGTGGTATCCTATGAATATTCCTAAAAAAAAAAAGTGAAAAAGACAACACCCCTTACTCAAATGGAATGTGTTTTTTTGAATCTCTTTGCATTTCAGGTTCAGAATTATATAGAGCAACATATGCATGGATAAATCCACAATTGTACAGCAACAGTAATACGAGTGCAGGCAAAAGTACTTTATTTCTTGTGCAGCAACATTAATATATAAATAATACTGGTGACTTACTGTACAGCCTGTAAGCTCAGTGAGGAGAAAAACACTACCCTCTTAGTTTATGGTAATGACACAGATGGCAGACCAGCAGCATGTAAAGCCAACATCAAAATCACTTTAGATTATGAAAGCCCTATAAGCTATTTTAACTTCTACTAGAATGAAGGTCCGGGGTACTCAATGGGTGGGGGTGGAGAGAGAGAGAGAAATAAATCAAAGCGGCATGCATTTTAACAGTTTCACATTACCCAGAGCCAGTTTTGACATCTGTAAACTGCTAATCCATGATTGCTTCATTGCTGGTGTGTATGTATTGAAAACTGCTGAGAAATATGTAGGCCTTCCAGACCTGTCAAACAAATAAGACATACAGTAATTATCCTTTGCCCTGATATACTGTAAGGAATTTATTTACTGTACATTATATAATCTATATAATTATAAATTTATATATTTGTGATAATTACTGAATAATTTAGTTAAGAAATGCAAAATCTATAAAAAGCATTGGAATGTACAGCCATGTAATTTTTTGTTGACGTCTAAGACACTGGAAGAGAGTACTTTAGGAGATCTGCACATGTATTTTTACAAAGAGGTATTTTTAAAAATAAAGCACATGTTCTTATGGGATTGACAGGAGAATATCCCCATCATCGAAACCTCAAAATTAGCCTTATTTAGTCATTCAAGATTCTATGTAGCAATATAGAGAAGATGTTTAAATGGTATAGTGGTGTACTGGTTATTGCTGATGTGAATCCCATATCCAGGTGAATGACGGTTGTGAAGAGTCTGCAAGTTCTACACTTATTTGGATGATTATTTGCTCAGAGAACTCAAGCTTTCCTTCTATATCCAAAAGACTGACCAAATGTTAGTTTAGGTGTGCGAGTGAGATGTCCCTATGAAGGAATGTTGGGATGTCCATGGTTGGTTCTTTCTTTGCGCCAGAGGCAGCCAGTAGTACTGAGTACAGACTTCAGGCCCCAAAGCACTGAAATGAATTATATGAATGTAGGAAAACACCGTGTTATTTTAAATGTTGATGCTGCATATTTCTGGAATACATGAGAAAATTATACATACTTAGTAAGCAGTGGTCAAAACTAATATTACTTTTTCATTTAAATTTTACATATCACAAGATTTGAGGTTTGCTAAAATGATTAAAAAATAAGTTAATACAGAATACATATTTTTAAATAAAGGAATTTTAAGAACACAAGGACTATTAATTATCAAGGCACTGTGCACCTATTTTTTTTGCTGCTACAATGCAAAATATGCTTCATCTTCTAACTGTTTTAGATAAAAGTAATAACTTTCATATTCCTTTTGTTCTTACTCTATACCTGTGAATGTGAAATGTTAACGGTATGTCAATGTCCAGAGTTGCCTTTAACATTGTATTATTTTCCAATAATTCAGAGAACACATTTCTGAATTCAGAAACCCTTGCTAAATACCTGTGAAATAATGATGATGTTGTTTAAAACAATCAAAATTATTCATATGTAACTTAGATAAAATGTCATTATTTTAGAACAGCGAACTAGGTCCCTAGATTTAGACTAATCATAGGAGATATTTGAAGTAACTGAACCAGCTTCACTATGGACAGAAATCTAAAATGGAATAAATATTAAGGTATTATTTCCTCTCTCCCAATTAAATTACTTAAAAAGTTAAATTGTTTATTTTAAATGGTGTTTATTTTAAATGATGCAAAGGCATTTTCCCTTTCTTAACTATGACCATAACTTCTGATTAGATCTGATTAAAATGTTTTTTTCTTACAGTTTTCAAAAATTTTCTGCTTAAAGAAAATTTTGAGAAACCTTCAGTCTTGAGTCACTTCATTATCCCCAAACCTTTCTATACACAGTATGTCTAAGTCAACTGTCCCTTATCTTTGTATTCATCACTCTTGCTTGGGACAGTTTCTACTTTCAAAGATAAGATCTATATTTTTGAAGTTAGTTATTTATTCACAAACATGATATATATGCATTTGGCATGTAAAATTGAGTCCTAAAGTTAAGCATTTTCTATAAATTAAAAATATATCTTGCAAGCACTGGCACTTCACAATGGAAACAATGGGGCATGGCCAGTGTATAAAAGCCTAAAAATTTAAGATGATGCAGCAAAAGTTTCAATATAAGAAAACATGCCTTCTGTGTTTCCGATACATGCTGGTGGCAACAAAAGGGATCTGGAAATGATTATTTTATCATACATTCCTGGTAGTATTTTTCTCATGGTAAGGATATATTTTGTATTCACTTGTGTAAGTTCTCACATAAATATGGAAGTAAATCAAAACAAAACCAACCACATGGCATGAAAGGTTTATTGTGATTTAGTCTTTCAAAAGGAAATCATGCCAAGGAAAGGTGAAAGGTTGTTGTGCAGAAAGACTAAGTGTGGATGCATTGTGCACAGTTGGACTTCTTTTAAAATGGCTAAATCCCATTATATTGGTGTTTATTTGTTCAAAAGGGACATGCATAAACAATTTTACAATATGTGTGTGTAATCACAAGATGCAGTTCAATACTTGACAACTGTCTTGGTTTGAACAATGGACATATTTGGTAAGTTTTACATTTTTCCTTCTTGCCCTTTAGCCCTACATAGCGCCAGTACGGGTATGATATGTTTTTTTATTTATAGACTGTTTTTAGAATACAGTTTTGTGTGACAAATGTATACAGTATATAACATGTTTGTGAAGAAAAAACTTTGACTTGAAAAATATTGAATTTTTCCTTTAATAGACCCAAGAAACTGCTTCTATCCTAACATTCAAATTGTTTTTAAAGACTCCCATGTTAATGCATTTTAACTTCTACCTTGCATAATCAGTGACACTTGATATTCACCTTTTACTTCCATCCAGTGTGACATTTTCGTTACATTACTGTGCTGTCTATATCTACTCTTAACTCACTGAATATATTAGCCTTTAGTGTTTGTTAATGATGTTTGGAGTATTTACATTTTTGCTGTTTATGATATTTAATTTCCCCTCTTTCATTTTGTGATTGTATATCTTTTTTTATTTTTAAAGTTTTCAAGCTGATTCAAAGCTCATATTGACTCATTGATTTATAGTCTAATATACTGTAAATGCAGGATTTTAAACTGCTATGCAGTTATGTTGAATTCAAAACAGTGATGACATACCTGTATAGAAGTTTAAAATCCTGCATTTACAGTATATTGGCCTATAAACTCATAAAATTATAGTTCTGAAATTCAAAGTTCTATCAAGAAGCAAAGTAAAGTGCCGAATCACATACAAAAGAGAGTACACTTGGTGAGACAAAAAATGCTTGGCCTGGTGTATAAACATGTGTTGCTGACCACTATTTATTTTTGGGCTGTAGGCTACAGAACTGGTTGATTAAAATGCTGACAGAAATATCTACAACTCACTTGTCATATTTTCCAGGGAGTTGAAGTTGGATTCTACAGCGATCTGCGGCTCTTATTTCCTCCTCCTTCCTAAATATCAGTCTTTGCAATCCTGATATCCACTCCTGGCAGACTGATTGGTTCAAGTTCTATAAATGTTAGGAAAAGTTAATTACAAGAAAGAAAGAAAGAAAGAAAGAAAGAAAGAAGAAAGAAAGAAAGAA